>NC_067482.1:100630503-100905503 GCF_947179515.1 Apodemus sylvaticus
GGTCTATGCACCTAGTCTGCTAGGGGATATCTGCTCTGCATTGAGTTCCGCGATTAAAGATGACACTACTATCTTCACTCCTGTGACTGAGCAGGCTGCTACAGCCAGAAACGCAAGAGAACATCTGAGTGTAAGAACGCTTGGGACATGACCTGTCAGGGCCCCATCTGCACCCAGAAGCTGGATAGCCCCACAGCAATCTGGGCCAGGAGAAAGCCGGTCACCCAGGGGTGCTGTGATAGGGTTGCAAGCACACAGGAGGGACAAGCACCATCCAGGGACAACAAGTCCAACTAACACTACAGATAGCCAGATGGCAAAAGGCAAACGTAGGAACTTTATTAACAGAAATCAAGGCAATATGGACCATCTGAATCTAATTCTTTCACAACAGAGCACAGAGACAGTATCCAAATTAACAAAATTATAAATGAAAAGGGAGAAATAACAACAAAAACTGAGGAAATTAAAAAAAAGCATCAGAACCCACTACAAATCCTATACTTAATACAATTGGAAAATCTGGATGAAATGGACAATTTCCTAGACAGATAACTCCCAAGTTTAATCAGGATCAGATAGCCCATCTAAACAGTCTCATAACCCCTAAAGAAATAGAAGTGGTCATTGACAGTCTCCCAACCAAAAAAAGCACAGGACCAGATAGTGCAGAACTCTATCAGACCTTCAAAAAAGACCTAACACCAATACTCTTCAAACTATTCCACAAAATAGAAGCAGAAGGAACACTACCCAACTTGTTCTATGAAGCCACAATTTTGCTGATACCAAGACTATACAAAGATCCAACAAAGAAAGAGGACTTTAGACCAATTTCCCTTATGTGACTATCGATGCAAAAATACTCAATAAAATTCTTCCCAATTGAATTCAAGAATACATCAAAACGATCGTTTCCCAAGATCAAGTAGACTTCATCCCACAGATGCAGGGATGACTCAATATATGAAAATCCATCAATGTAATTACTACATAAACAAATTTAAAAAAACACATGGTCATTTCATTAGATGTTGAAAAAGCATTTGACAAAATTCAGCATCCTTTCATGCTAAAGTTCTTGGAAAGAACAGGATTTCAAGGCCCATACTTAAACCTAATAAAAACAATATACAGCAAACCAGTAGCCAGCATCAAACTAAATACAGAGAAACTTGAAGCAATCTCACAAAATCAGGGACTAGACAAGGCTGCCCCCCCCCCTCTCTCTCTCCATACTTATTCAATATAGTGCTTGAAGTTCTAGCTAGAGCAATTAGACAATAAAAGGAGGTCAAAGGGATACACATTGGAAAGGAAGAAGTCAAATTACCACTATTTACAGATGATATTATACTATATTTAAGTGGCCACAAAAAACACTCCATCAGAGAACTCTTACAGCTGATAAACAACCTCAGAAAAGTGGCTGGATATAAAATTAACACAAACAAATCAGTAGCCTTCCTATACTCAAAGCAAAAACAGGCTGAGAAAGAAATTAGGGAAATGATACCCTTCACAATAACCACTATAAAGTATCTTGGTGTGACTCTAACCAAACAAGTGAAAAATCTGTATGACAGGAACTTCAAGTCTCTGAAGAAAGAAATCGAAGAAGACCTCAGAAGATGGAAAGATCTCCCATGCTCGTGGATTTGTAGGATTAATATAGTAAAAATGGCCATCTTGTCAAAAACAATATACAGATTCAATGCAATCCCTATCGAAATTCCAACTTAATTCTTCATAGAGTTAGAAAGAGCAATTCTCAAATTCATGTGGAATAACAAAAAACCCAGGATAGCTAAAACCATTCTGAACAGTAAAAGAACTTCTGGAGAATCAGTATCCCTGACCTCAAGCAGTCCTACAGAGTAATAGTGTTAAAAACTGCATGGTATTGGTACAGTGACAGGCAGGTAGATCAATGGAATAGAATTGAAGACCCAGAAATGAACCCACACTCCTGTGGTCACTTGATTTTTGTCAAAGGAGCTTCAACCATCCAGTGGCAAAAAGAGAGCTTTTTCAACAAATGGTGCTGGTTCAACTGGAGGTCAGCATGCAGAAAAATGCAAATTGATCCATTCTTATCTCCTGTACTAAGCTCAAGTCCAAGTGGATCAAGGACCTCCACATAAAACCAGACACACTGAAACTAACAGAAAAGAAACTGGGGAAGAGCCTTGAGTACTTGGGCACAGGGAAAAATTTCCTGAACAGAACACCAATAGCTTATGTGCTAAGATCACAAATTGACAAATGGGATCTCATAAAACTACAAAGTTTCTATAAGGCAAAGGACACTGTCAGTAGGACAAAATGTCAACCAACAAATTGGGAAAAGATCTTTACCAACCCTACATCCAATGGAGGGCTATCAATATATACAAAGAACTCAAGAAGTTAGAGTCCAGAGAGTCAAATAACCCTATTAAAAATGGGTACAGAACTAAATAAAGAATTTTCACCTGAAGAATATTGAATGTCTGAGAAGCACCTAAAGAAATGTTCAACATCCTTAGTCATCAGGGAAATGTCATCATCAAAACAACCCTGAGATTTCACCTCACACCAGTCACAATGACTCAGATAAAAAACTCAGGAGACAACAGGTGCTGGTGAGAATGTGGAGAAAGAGGAACACTCCTCCACTGCTGGTGGGATTGTAAACTGGTACAACCACTCTGGAAATAAGTCTTGCAGTTCCTCAGAAAACTGGGCATGATACTATCAGAGGACCCTGTTATACCACTCCTGGGCATATACCCAGAGGATTCCCTATATTCATAGCAGCCCTATTTATAATAGCCAGAAGCTGGAAAGAACCCAGATGCCCCTCAGTGGAGGAATGGATACAGAAAAATGTGGTATATTTATTCTATGGAATACTACTTCAGCTATTAAAAACAATGAATTCATGAAATTCTTAAGCAAATGGATGGAACTGGAAAATACCATCCTAAGTGAGGTAACCCAATCTCAAAAGAACACACATGGTATACACTCACTGATATGTAGATATTAGCCCCAAAGCTCGGAATACTGAAAAAACAATTCACATATCAAATGATGCCCAAGAAGAAGGAATGAGAGACCCCTGGTCCTGGAAAGGCTCAGTGCAGCAGTATAGGGGAATACTGTAGTAGAGGACAAGGAAGCAGGAGGGGGTTGATTGTGGAACAGGGGGAAGGAATAGGGCTTATGGGACTTTCAGGGTTGGGGGATCCAGGAAAGGGGAAATCATTTGAAATGTAAATAAAGAATATATCTAATTAAAAAAGGAAGAAGCAGAGAGCTATCAAAAAGAAAAAAGAAAAATGAAAAGAAATATCATTCTTCAAATTTCTTGAGAGGATCTGAAAGCCGTTTTCATCTTCAGCTTAATTCCTTATGAAAATCATATTCTTTTTTAAAAAAAATGATGTAAGTTATAAAACCAGAAACTATGTCTTGTTCATTATTTGACTCATTTACTTAAATACAACACACACAACATATATGCTAGCACACATACACACACACTCATGCACACACACACACACACACACACACACACACATATATATATATATATATATATATACAAAAATATACATAGATATATACACATCCATACACAAATATACACATAGACATACACATGTTCACATACATACATGTGCAAATAAACAGACACAGACATAGACATTTGTGTAGGCAGACACATCTGTAGCATCTCAAAATTCACTATTACCTCCCCAATAAGGGTTTTTTCATAAAGCAAGCTAAATGTGACCCAGAATTCTAGTTGAGCTGTTACCATTCAAAGCCAAATAACCTGAGAACGTAATAATGCAGAAAGCAGCCTGAGGTTCCTTTGTCTTTGCTCAGGTAAAATCAATTCAGTTATTATCCACAGTTGGGCACAGAGCAACGTATAACCAGCATGGCTTCGGCTAGCAGTCCCTCTCAGAAAGTGGGTTGCATGGGTAATATTCCATATGCTGATTTACTAAGCATTGTCAAGAGAGAAACAGAGACATTCATCTTGCATAGGGAAATTCCTTCCAAGAAACTATTAAGAATTAGAAAAGACAAGAGGGAAGAAATATCAGGACAAAGCCTTTAAAATGAAGTATTCTACCTGCCTTTATCCTGGGGCATTTCATCCAAGGCAGACTCTCCAGGACCAACATTTCCCCCTCTATGCTTTATAGAGGGACTGTGTGCCATACTTCCTATGAGTAGGACGGAAATGAACTACGGGCATGATGCTGCACATCAGCAGGAAACTGAAAGGCTCCAGAGAAAGTAAGCTGGCTGGTGAATGTGTGGCATTGTGGAATCCATAGAATAGATGACAGTGACTGAAAGGAAGAAAATGACTACGCCTTTCTTAAAACTGTAACAATTAGCCAATTGAGCTAACTAATAGGATCCGAGAAGATGTAAGTAAGTGGGGTTTTCGATTAAGAAAGGGAATGAGGAGATGGATTTCAGTGGGCAGGAAAGAAGGTAAATAATTTTCCCCTAAAGGCAGAGCCAAGATTTCTGAAATGAGTTTTCTTCAGAAAAGAAATACATGCAAAATGCAGGGTGCATAATGACACGTTGTGCCCATGCCTGGCTGTGCCGGTGACATTACCCTCTCTACCCACCATGCTGTGGGACACGATGTGCCCATGCCTGGGTGTGCCGGCGACATTATCCTCTCTACCCACAACTCTGTGGATCAGTGAATGCAAGACAAAACAAAACACAAAAATTGGCCATTCGAAACAGAAGCATCAGAATGAAGTGTGCAGCAATATAGGGAAGATGCAGATCCACAGAGCTGATTAGTAAGAGTACTGAGCAGAGCAGAGTGAATTTACAGACATTAGGATGTAACAAGTCTTGTCCAGAAGATTCTACAAACTTCCTATTGGCTTTGAATCTCAAATAAGGGAGATATCTGCTTTCCATCAGAAAAGACACCCTGTGATCTCTTTTAATATACAATTTTACACAATTTTAAAAAAATAAAGCATGAAGTGCAAATGGTTCCCTAAGACATTTCTTGTTGCTTATGGGGTCAAGGGCAGGAGGTAGGGGATACAGTGTTATCGTTTTGATATTTCAGTATAGCATAGAGGCTTAAATATTTTTCCACCTGAGTTGTGAAAAAACAAAACAGCACAGTCTTGGATGAAGCCTGAACACAGGGTTTCAAGACATACTAGAACAATTTAAGTCAAGAACTTGGATGCTGGTATCTACAGACTCCATACCTTAGTCTGTTTTATTACAAAGGCAAATATCATTTCCTCCAGGATCCAGGCAACAGAATATCATTTCTTAAAGGAATTTAGGAGAATAATAATGAAAAAGAAAGAGAAGAGGAAGAAGGGAGAAATGGAGACAGATGAGAAAGACAGAGGGTACAGAGAGTCCTCACACACAAACACTCAGAAATCCAAACAAACACATGGATAATGTCTAAGAACAGGAGCCCAGACAACAACAACATGGCGTCTGGGCTTCTTCTGGGGCTGTGAGTTAACACTGGGAGCCATGACTAAGGAGGCAGCTAGGAAAACGATGCTTTGGGGATATTGAAGCTGCCTGGCCAAAGCCATTGGTTCCCTACTTGGCTTTCATCTGAAGATTGGAAAGCACAGTTGTCAGGGTCCCGTTACCTTCTGTGAGATACTTAGATAGTTTACTGTTAGGCACTCATCTCCCTAGAGATGGACCCAAGTACAACACCAGCGGCCGAGCTCATCTGTATAAACAGCATCACTTTGGGACCCAGGAGCAGAAGGTCCTGTGGTAGAAAGTGAGTACTAGCAGATGTGGTCAGACTTGGGTGCGCCTCAGCGTCATCGATGATTATGTGACAAGACAAAGAATGAATGTAAGAGAAACTTCTTAGAAGTGTCAACTTCCCTCCCTTCCCCTCCCTTGTCAATCAAGAAAGCTAGGCCTGCAGCAGTGATCCAAACTTTCACTGGTATTCAGAGGAAAGGTGGAAACTGGTTTAAGGGTTCCTCAGTCCAGAAGTGGGAACGTCATGAAGGATGTCTGTGGCCCCTTGGCTGGGGAGGAAAGAGCAGAAACCCCAGAGAGAACAGCCAGCCTACCTCTTCCTAGTGTCCAACTTCCTTGGCAAGCCTTTCTTTCTGTTTATGAAAGAAGAAAAAAATTTAAGGTAGAAAATAGCATTTATTTATATACTGTGTGTGTATTTCACCCCAAAACAGAGCTAAAAAGAGGCAGCATCTAGTTTGCTGTGCCTTTTTCCAGCCTGGGTCCTGGCTCACCAATGAATCTTCTCATACACAACCCTGACTGGAGGGAGGGGTGGGATTGAATAACAAATCTAAGTGATACAATCACATCCTTTACAATCACATAATGGACCATATCCCAATTTTCAAAAGGCATAAAGTATCCTCATTAATACGATAAGTGCGGCAGTCAAATCAGCACTGTGATTTTATCAGGGTTTTTGACTATACGTGAATTAGAATGTAAAATGCATACAGAATTTTTAATGGGAAGGCTTTAACATTCACTGAATGTATTTCTTCCTGTCATTTGCATCACATTAAAGTGAAATTCTACATAAAGGGATAAAGAGAATATGTCCTAAATTACAGTTTTTCCACAGTTGTCATGTCCACACATAGAAAAGTCTGATTCATAAGCTTGAGTAGGATCCTAAATCTGAGGCGGCTGCAGCAGGCCCCTATTTGTTTGTGGGTTTTATGTGGCTGTCAAGGCTGGGTAGAGCTCTGTAAGGTCACATTATCAGGGTGAAGCTAATAAAGATCATGGCAAGGGCAGGAGCACTGGAGGGAGGGTGTGTGGTTGTGTGCACTGCCAGTACAATGCTACAAAATACTGTGTCTGCATTTTTAATTCTACAGCACACTAATAAACACCCACTCATCTTCCTTACAAATATTCTGTTCTGTTAAAAATATTTTTATTTAAATTTATAATCTATTTACATTTTTTAAAGATATCCTCTACTGTCACATTAACACACTGCAATAAAGTCATGGAGGCAGACTTAAAGTTCTCTATTAGCTTTATACATTCTACTGTGTATAAGTATGTATATTTACAAGAATATTCCACAAAAGCTGCTTCATATCTAACATGTTTGTATCTGCCTGTGGGTGGAAACAAGGTCTATAGGTCATAAGTGGAAAATGATGACAATTAGACTCAGAATGTTTGGTAGTAGTTGTTCACTCAGACACAAATCAGGAACTTCCATTTTTCATTCTTTTTTCATCCATGGTGGGTGGCAGCAGATGCAGAATCCTGGCGATGTAAGAGAGAACACTTGGCAGCCCAGATGTCCCACTCTGCTTCTCGGTGGCTGTGTTAAAACTCTGATGCAAAGCAACTTGTAGGAGAAAAGAGTTTATTTGGCTCATGGGTTAAGTCCATCACTGAGGAACACCAAGGCAGGGAACTCAAGACAGGAACCTAGAGGCAGGAAACAAAGCAGAGTCAGTAAGGATGCTATTGTTGGTTTGCTCTCTATGGTATGAACTGCTCGCTTTCTTAAACAAACACAGATTGCATGCCCAGGATAACATCCCTCATCATACACTGTGCCCTCCCACATAAATCATTAATCAACTAAATGCCCCCAGATCCGTGCCCATAAGGCAATCTGATGAAGGATTTCCCTCAGTGAATATTCCATCTTCCTAAGTGATTCTAGTTGTTTAAATTTGACAGAAATGAACCAGCACTTTAGGAGGGGCAAAGGCAATTTCTGCCACCCTGTGCAATAGGCTGAGGACGGGATGTGTCTAATGTGCATATATATGGCTACCTGTCTGCTGGCCAGCACCCTTGGGAAACACATATGAACTTCTACTGAATGCCATATTTCCATTATCTTTTTCGGCTTGGAGCAAACAAACATGCTATCTTAACAACAAACAGAAAGACATGCACTGAAGTGAAGTAGTTACAGTTCAACATAAGACATTGCATTTTTCTTCAAGAAAAAATTAATGTGTGCATAAGGAAAAAATAAAATAAAAATGTCCAATTATCTACTAAATAATTTTGTGATTATTTTGTTTTTGATCACAAAGCAAAGATCACGTAGATTATTGTTTGGTATGGATGGTCAAATGGGCTTCCAAATACACAAAGGTAAACAGTATATATGCACACATATGAATATGTATAAATTATTGTTATTGACATTATTAGGGGATTACAGATATTTTCTTCCATATCTTAAAACACTTTCAAAACATTTAAAACACAGATTCCAATGAGGAGAAGTTCAAGCTTGAGAAGATGTTTTCAGACCCACAGCTCCTTTGAAAAAAGGTGTAGCTCACACCTTTATGCCAAGTGCCTGGAGAGGCAAGCTTGGGGAGCACCCTGGGGGTGTGCTGAGGACTCCGGGAGCCCCAGGGTCATGGGAAGTCTCTACATCAGAACAATAAGGTAGAAAGTAAGAGAATTACACCCAGCATCAACCTCTGGGAGAGATGGCCACAGATAGATGAATTTATTAACTAGTTTTAGAATTTATCCAAGGTCCTTAAGCCCTTAAGTTTATCTGTGATTCTTTCTGGGGCTTTTGCTTGTTTGCTTGTTTGTTTTTGTCCTTTCACGTTGAATTACTCCTTGTCTTTCTGAGACATGGTCTCACTTTGTAGCTGAAGCTGGCCTTGAACTCATAGCCCTCCTGCTTCCTCCACATAAGTGCAGGCATTGTAGCTGTACACCACCACAGCCCATGCCTCTTCTTTACTTCACACTCTTTGTACTAAGTTTCTATTTGGAATTTGAAATATGTGTATACGTATATATGTGTATATGCATATATGCATGTATATATATACATATGTGTGTGTGCCTGTGTGTGTGTGTGTGTGTGTGTGTGTGTGTGTATGTATAAAGGTTTTCTTGTTCTCACTTGCTGACTGCAGCAGGACACCAGTACATTCTTACCTAATTCCCTATACAGACAGAATATATTCTTACTGCAATGATATTCCACTTGTAAATGGCAGCAAAGTGCACTGAAATGTATGTTTAAGGCATTGCTTCTCTGTTCACATGAAGCCATGTCTCTGTCTCACTGAAGTCAAACGCAGGCCACACACTTGCCTTTCTTCCTCATACATGCTGTTGCGTGCTATTGGTTTCACGAGACCCTAGCACCGACGCTCTGATGTTCTTGCATGTATTTCCACCATAAGGATTGTTCTGCCGCTTACTGCATTGTCTGCACATGCTTAACTTGCTGGCCAATGGTTTCTTGACTGCTTCAACCTTTTGCTTCACAGCCACTTTGCGTTCTTCCCTCTCGCCTGCTCATATGCAGCTCCTCCATGTTTCTTCAAATCTACATCCAAAGCTGATTGATCCTTGGTTGCTACATTACAGCTTTAAAGATTTTGTGCCTCCCAAACTCCGGGTACAGTGTAAGCCACTGAAGCATGATCACTCAACCTTTGCCACCCATTGCTGTTTGTTTCCTGATTTGTTAGCAACAAATAGCTGATTTGCAGCATTTCCAAAGCTTCTGTCTACACCTGCCAAGTAAGATGTCATTTCCACCCTTCTCGCCTATCCGCGGTTTCCTTCTAAAGAGGCAGGGCAAAGAGACTGGGTAAAGTCAGATGCTTAACTAATTGAACTGGCCTTAAGTTTACTGTTGTTCAAATTCAAGCTTTTTCTGATACAGTTTATTTATATAAGCCACCCAAGTCATAGGCATAGTCCTGGTAGATATAAAAGCATGCAGATTTCTATTAAATAACTTCAAAAATTAGTAGAAAAGATAAAAACTCTGTTATATATTTTTATTTCATGCTTTGCTTTCTTTAATTTTTTTAACCTACACTTTACATCATGCATCCCACTCACTGCCCACCTCCCAGTCACTGCCTCCCACAATTCTTTCCCCCTCCCCTTCCTCTTCTCCTCTGAGCAAGTGGGTGACCCACTAACCCTGGCATTTCAAGTCTCTGTGAGGCTAGGTGCTTCCTTTCCCACTGAGGCCAGACCAAGCAGACCAGGCAGCTCGAAGAACATATCCCACTCACAGGTAACAGCTTTTGGGATAGTTTCCCATTCCAGGTGTTCATGACTCACATGAAGGTCGAACTGCACATGTTTAATGGCTTTGTATAGCAGGTACAGCGGTAGCAATACCTGGGATGCTTCCTGCCATCACATTCTTTCTACGCCTGAACTGTTTTTTAGATCTTATGACTATACCCTGGAGAAGGCTTCCTCTACTGTTTGTATTTGCCTTCCTTTTCTGGGTAACCAATACAAAATTTATTTTTATTCCCTCAATCTACCAATCATGATCAATTTGCCTTGGTTTGTTCCCATGGTTCAGCTGCCTATTGGGAAACTTTTTTTCAGTAAAAGACTATTAGTTCATAAGTGGCATCATAATAGTTTTTCTCCTTTTATGCAGTTAGCTTTCTCTCCTTGATCATGTGCATTATGTTAGGAACTAGACCTATCATATCCATCACAGGCTAGTGAGCTAATATACCCAGTGATGGTTACTGTGAGTATCTAAGAAAGAAAGGCAGATTTTGGCTCCCTCGTAGCCAGAAGTCTTGGCATAGAGCTTCCCCCCTCCTCTCTTTATTTCGGAGGAGCTGCGAGATGTTTCAAGGGCAGAAGGCTATGTCTGGTTGAATGCATCACATTCATAGAGCAATATTTTTTCAAACAGATTGAACTCCCTTTAAATAATGTCTGTGGGTGCTAAACAGTATTTTCTAGACCCACAAGTCAAGTGACTCTTAGGAGTTCCTGTTTTCTTCAAGTCCTACACCACATTTTAAAATCTGGAATCCATCCCCCCCCAAAAAAAATCAAAGGGTAAAAGATCATAAATTAAAGAAAACTCCATTCTCTTATTGCCCCACAATCTCTGTTTCCCAGGCTCTGCTGAAACCTGCCAGCAGTAAACTCCTGCAGCTTTCCCGCTCTGCCAGCTAGACCCATTTCCAAATAGGAAATGACCAGGGAGCTTGTCCTCTCTTAAGGGCTCAGCTTCCCCAGTCGTGAAAATGTCCTTCTTCTTATTGTTAGTAGATTTGTGCTTTGCCCTGTTCCACACCCAGCAATCTATTTCATAGTCAAGCTACACTACGAGGGATAATAGTGTGAACATATTTATGGGAAAGTATGGTATTTTCTTTCTTTCCCTCCCGCAGGAGGATATGTAGAAGAGAACTGTGGTCGTTACTTATTTTTATTCCTCCTGTTTATTTCCAAAGCATTTCCAAGCTAGCTTAGTTGAGACATGCATGTTCTCACAAGGTTACTGCTCAATCTTTCTGTGTCCCAGTCAATTCTTTCTTTATCCTAGGCACCCCTGCATTGACACTGACACATTGACGGTCTCCTTGTGAGAATTAGCCTATCACATTCATTTACATCCACTTAATTGCTCCTGCTATTGTTTAGTCCGTTAACCTCCAGCTAGGGTGCAATTCACATGAACACTGGGGAAGCACAACCATTCGATTAGTTCTGCAAAGTAGATTAAAATCTTATGCCTAATTGGAGACTGTGCATACCACTGCCTGGTTTCCAGCTCTGTGTTGAACATGCAGCACATCTTCTAACAAGGATTCTTAGTTAGAATATGGCAGCCCTGATTGGAGTGGACAGTGGCTTGTGAGTATGCCCGATGCAGCGCACTGTGCTAGGGACAAATATGGTGATCACCACCAGCTTGGCTTCTACCAGGGCCTTCCAATGGCTTGCCTGATTTGCCCTTGTAAGGAGTACAAGGCACTGGAGAACCCCAAACCCCTAATGTATTATGATTATATTATTACTTTGCCAAATTTATAGGAATTTCCTTTTAGAATGCAGTCGCTCAGTAAAAAGAGTTGTGTAGTTTGGGGAAGGGGAATAAGAATCAGGAATATGAGTATGACTTATAAATAAATACCACTTGGCTCAGAGCACAGGTTTCGTATCACAGCAAGCCGGCTTTGGTAACTAAGTCATTGCATAAAGACAAAGGTGAAGTCTTAACATTCTCGGCAACATTTTTGCTTCCTTTCTGCTAAACTGAGGTGCTTTAAGATGTATGTTTGGTTTTGTTCATTTGTTTGTTTGTTGTTGATTTTGAGGCAGTTTTTTTTTTTCTCTGTGCAGCCCTGGTTGTCCTGGAACCTGTTCTGTAAGTCAGGCTGGCCTCAAGTTCAGAGATCCACCTGCCTCTGCCTTCTGAGTGGTGGGACTAAAGGCATGTGTGTCCTTATCCAAATGAGGTGCTTTAAGTGTTTCATTATGCTTTACCTAAAAGAAGTGAGCTGAGACCTCCTACGAAAGATTCAAGAGACGGGTGCAGGTCAGATTTCCTCATTTTTTCTTTTTTTTTCTTTTTTTTTACATTGAAAACATTTTTAATTCTGAACAGTGCATGAGATACTCTTGCAAGATGACCTATTTCCTTCACAAATGACATTTTGTAGATGACATTTTATTATCAGGTAAGTCTTTAAATCTCTTATTTTTTTATTGATATATTTTTTATTTACATTTCAAATGATTTCCCCTTTTCTGGGTCCCCACTTCCCGCAAGTCCCATAAGCCCTCTTCCGTCCCCCTGTTCTTCCATCCACCCCTTCCCACTTCCCTGTTCTGGAATTCCCCTATACTCTTGCACTGAGTCTTTTAATTTAAATGTTCATTGCACCTTCTTTTCCTACCTTCTAAAGTGTCCAGAGCCTCTGAAAGAAGTTCCACCAGCTAGGGAGAGGCTATTTAATACATGAACCTACAGGAGCTGGTTCATAGTAAAACCCTAACACCCTGAACATGGGTCTGCAACTATGCAGGCAGGAGATCTGTGGTCTTCATATTAGTAGGGGGTCAGGATTCAGTTGAAGAAGTCTACTCATTCTTTGGACACTTAACTCTTTAAGAATGGGTAATTGTGGCCAGAGAGGTAAAACTTATAGCCCAGCAAAGCATAGTTCTTAAGGCAGGGACAGTTTTGTCCTGTGTCTTAATGCAGTACTATATAAAATCCTGAATCAACATACCCTCTTTAGGCACCATACTTCTATCTTGATGATACAATAGTCACCAAGCATTTCAGGTGGCCACTATGATGTCAGAACACATGGCAATCTGCACAGGGCACAGCCAGATTTATAATATACGGCCAGATCATTAACATTGGAAGCATATTAACTAACCATCTTTATTTTTAAACAGTTAAATGTCTTTGAAACTCTCATGAAGTTTACAGTGTCTATACATAAAAACACATGCATGAAGACTCAAATTGCCAGAAAACAAAGGAATAGTTTTGAAACCCAGTAAACTTTTTTAATGCAGACACACACACACACACACACACACACACACACACGAGAAACAGAGACAGATAGAGAGACAGAGATAACAGAGAAGCTCCTCAATATTTTCCTAATTAAATGTTTGATTCAAAAGAAATTCTAATGGCAGACCCCGCAGATACAGAGGTAGGCGAAGCAGTTCCTGCAGGGTACTTTTATGTGGGTTCTGGCTCTAGATTTCACACACAGTGGCTCGCCTTCAACCCTACTGAAGAGAACACCTTCCTCTGAGAGAATCACCTCTATTGACCAAACGTAATGTTTTCTCCCAGTGCCTTACATGCAGCTTCTATGAGGTATAAAGATTTGAAAATGTCAATTCTCTAATGACAGGACTGGGAAACAGAAATGAAACCGAGAGTTTATTAAGAAAAAGTGAGGAAGCACAGTCATTACAAGCCCTACCAGGCAGTGGCTGACCAGCTGTTCTGCATGCCCCCTTAGCCAAGATTTAACCCAATTTCTCATTCAGCTGCTCCTAAAGCCATATAAATATTGATCAGTGCCACAGTGGTTTAGGGAGAATTTGTGATATTCCCAAACTTGAAGCAATTCTATTACATAAATAAAATATAGCATGTCCAAATGTTGATTAGTCCTCAGTAATAAAAATGATCTGAGCAACAGGCAGATGAATCACAGATAATTTTCCTAGAAGAAAAACCCAAACAACAAAAAAAGATGTCACACTGTACGGTCACATTATATGAAATTCTGAAAACTGCAAACGAATGTGAAATTAGAAGAAGTAATTCTAATTTCAGATTCGTTTGCAGTTTTAAGAATTCTGTAGAGTAGCAGTAGCCTGAACACAAGAATGAGGGACCCGCACAGGGATGTTAGAGAACTTGGAGGGTGGTGACCTATTCATTGTTAACAATGGTTCCTGTAATGTCTTACCTGTAATGATGGCTTTGTAGGAACCCACTTATGCCAGAACTTGTCAAGCTATATACTGTAAATATGTGCAATTCATGTTATGTCAGTTCTGATGAAATTAGGCTTTTTTTTTAAAGAGCAGAATGCTTTAATCAATATCAGGAAAGTATCTGTATTTTCTGTTTTATAACCATAGTGTATAAAAATGTATAAGAATAGGAATATAAACCGGGTGATGGTGCCGCTTGCCTTTGATTCCAGCTCTCAGGAAGCCAGCCTGGTCTACAAAATGAGTTCCAGGACATCCAGGGCTACCCACGAAGAAACCCTGCCTTGAAAAAAAAAGAAAACAAAAATTGTAGAAAATTAATTTCTCATATTCAATTATGATTTCTAATACCCCAAATAGGGTGTCACAACTACTCCCTGTATATAACAAATTGCCCCCAAATGTAGCAGCATAAAGCTGTCCTATGCTATGTCATGGTGTCTGTACCAGCAACTAGGGCACAGTGTTTAATGACAGGCAGGTTCTGGATACACTGTGGCTCCATGTGCTGTCGGGGTAGAGGATAGCCAGACTTCTGAGGAATCATTTCTAGGCTCCCAATGGAAGTCCAGGAGAAAGCTGGGTCCTAAAAGCTCACATTCACTTCATTACTTCTCTTTGAAGCTTGTATAAATATTTGGCCAGGTTTAAGGTGAAAGAATGTAAACCCACACATCAGCAGATCATCCTCAAGACATTTGTCAACAATGGAAGAAAAACACAAGAACAGAAATATGTAGGGACATAGTCTACTTATTTGCTTATCGGAAACCTTGGCTCTCCTGGAGTTCACCAGGCTCACCTAGAACTCACAGCGAACCTCCTGCCTTTATCTCCGAGTGCTAGGATTAAAGGTAAGTTCTACCATGTCCAGCTGATGTAGCTAAGTTTGAAATTTTAATCTGTCACACAGTGTCTGTGTCATCTAAGTGAATAAATGAGCATCAATTGCTTGGACTTGGCTGTTTCTTGGGTATTCATCCTACAGAAAGCTCACCTTTTCTTACAAGATGGCTCCAAGGAAGAACATATTATCATACATGGTAATGAGTGTATACGTTAGTAAGATAAACACAGGAGAAACTATGGATAAGGGCCACACGTGGTCTATGACATTACATTTGTGTGTGTAGGGTGTGTAAGTGAGTATAAGTCTGGGTACACAGAAGGGCCGCAGGAGGATTTGAGTGTCCTTCCCTGTCACTCCCAGCCTTATTCAATTAGATAGGGTCTCTTACTCTATCTGCAGCTAGGCTGGGATCAAGCAAGCCCCAACGATCTTCTTGTCTCTGCACTGCACAGTACTTGGGTTGTGGGTACGTGTGGCCATTCCTAGCTTTGAATATAGATTCTGGGCATGCAAGCTCAGGTCTTCATGTGTCCAGCAAAGGCTTTTTTACCTCCTGAGTCATCTCTCTAGTTCCTAAATTTTATTTCAACATGAAATTTTAGAGCCAGGAGTAAACTCAGAGATCCTTTAAATAATTTATTAAGGATAATAGCCCTGTTTATTACATCTCTAAAAGTTCACATGAGATTACAGATACTTGCTCTGGTAATCTATGTGGAGGAGATGGTAAAAGTCAGTTCATTGGGAATAATTTCACTAGCAAAATATTTTGTGATGCAAAATGAAAAGTGTGTTTGCATACATGCTAAAGCTTCAACCTTGTCTTCATATTATTTTCAAAGCACTAGCTCTGTCTATTATTTTTATGCACTGGTAGATTTTGGCACTTCTGTGATTTCCTTTGGTATGTGATTTGCTGTGTGCTAATCCTGAAGAAATAAATCCACATTAAATAGACAAACTGACATTTGTCCAGCAAGAATACATACACTGAAGTCTTAGTTCATTTGTATTTGTTACAAAAGCAGGAAAGGAAAGATGAGAAATTCATTCCTTACCAAGCCTTCTAATTAGCTTTTACTTCCTCCCTAATCCTAATCCTCCCCCTCCCTCCCTGTCCCCCTCTCACACACATGAACACACACACACAAACACACACACACACATACACACACACACACACACACACACCTGTGAATCTCCTGATAATAAATATGGCATAAGAAATTAAGTCCAGCCTTCCATCAAAGATGGGCTGCTAATTGTGAAGTAAGAAGCAAAGCCATTTGCTTTTTCTGTACAGAGCTCTGCCTCTGTCTCGGCCGCATCCTACCAGGCCTGCCTGAGATCCGCAGAGTTCAGTGGTAATTAAAGCAACAGTGTTGTGAGAAAAGTGTGAATTACTTTTACAGGGAGCCTTGGATGTTGCTCCTGACTGACAAAGCACAGTGGGGTGCCTCTGCTGGGTATTAAAGAGTGACAGTCGTTCCCCCACAGAAGGTGGCTTCCCAGAACAATGCAAAATTGTGACTTTTCACAAGTTGGTATCTCTGCCACCATCTAAGTTATCAGCTCAAATTTTAGATTTTTCTTCGCTTTTCTTTTCTTTTTTTGTTTTTTTGGGTTTTTTTTGTTTTGTTTTGTTTTTTGTTTTGGCCTGTCTATGAGCAAGACTATGTCACATTCAGGGGATGTGTTCTGGTTGCTGGAATTATGCAAAGCTAAGCTGTAGGCTCTGTCTTTCTTTTCCCTGGATTTTTTTCACTCCATTATGGAATTATTTCAACCTTGTTGGTTATTGAAAATAGTAAGGAAAAAGCAAGAAAGGGGTCCTATGCTTAACCCTCACAGCAAGGTATTCTGATATTAAGTGTCAAGGCTATTTCTGTTATTTTCATTAAAAAATTAATTCTTGTGTGAGCACACACATGTGGCATAGAACATGTATGGAAGCCAAAAAATAACTAGTGAGGGTAGCTTCTCTATTTCCACTGTGTGGGTCTCAGGGCTGAACATCAGGTCATCAGGCTTGGCCGAAAGCGCTCTTACCCAGGGAGGCATCTCCCCCCCGACCCGACCCGTTCTATTGTTTTCTTTTCAGGAAGTGATGAGACTGTTGACAATGCCTAACACATACAGCTTGTGCTCTCAGGACATCCACATAGATGGCATCCGCCAGACCCATTCAGGAACTTGTCAGAAACCATCAAGTATTGCTCTATGCGTCTGGGCTCTTGTTGAGCCAGCTCCCACACGGAGGTGACACTTTGTTGATTCTGCTCCTTATCTAACAAGGGGAGGAGAAAACATCATTAGCCAAACCTAATAAACTACCTTCTGCTGAAAGAAGAGAGTAAAATAGCTAAATGGACTATTAATCATTTTTCCTTTCATAAGCTAGCAACACTGAGAATTTCTGAGTCAGCTTCACAGAGCATGTGCGAAAGTCTATGGAAAGGTAGCCGGTTAGCCTGAAACAGTGGTAAATTAGATGGTAGAACCGAAGTAACAGACTGATAATACACATGTCTGTTTTATTGTTTAACACATTGACTATTAGTAAATGGACAAAAAATGACCCCTGTCCAAGTGTGGACAGAGGAGTAGTGTGTGAATTTGTGGGCTTGGCAAAAAAAAGCCAAAACCATGTGATGTCGTAGGTAATGGCAGTAGCTGTAATGTTGGACAGCAGAGTCCCCATGCCCACACTTACAACTCCAATTTCCCCAGGAACAAAAATGTTATAAAACAGATTCTCATATTCTTTGGAAGACTGGGAAAATTTAGAATGTAAAGGATGTTTTTAGAAAAATGGCTTGCATTTATGATGTAGTTGACAAGCCTACCTTGTCATTGTTGCCACCAAACTAGGTGCTATGACAAAGAATGTGACTCACAGCATTTTCTTTATTGTTAGATATTCTGAGTATCTAACAATGAGCAGTGGGGGAATATTTTCAAGTAGAAGGTTATGAAATAGCATTTTGAAGATGAGGCTGCAAAATGCCAGACAATGGATGGTTTCAAAAGACAACAATCATATGAACACAACAACTGGGTACTCCAAATGATGATCTTTCACACAGTAGTACAAAGTTTAATTAGTATGTAAATGGAATACTCTTTTACAATTGACATAATTCCACCTCTTCTTAGGCCAAGCTCCCAAGGCCTATGAAACTGTAAAATTCCTGACACTAAACATTTGTTGTAAACTGATCCTTCCAAAAGCAACTTAGCTAAAACTGAAAATGCAAGATAGGTGGAAATTACTTTAAAATAATAACAAAAGGCCACTTCTCAACTCTTTCTGAGAAAAGGGCCCAAACTAGTTTGAGGGAGAGATTCGCCATATTTTATTAGGCTGAGGGTATAGTCTGTACAAGGGTGATAGGGGGACAGTAAGCAGGAACCATCAACCCCAGAGAGATGAAAAAAGCAAAATAGGTAAGGAAAAAATATGCCCTCAATTGACACAGTTCTTTTCATCCCATCAAATCAGCCATCTGTCCTTGACACCGTGTATTGTCATTAGGAGGACTTTCTGAATTCAGACATGGTGATGAGGAAAGAAGAAGAATTAACAGATAAATAACTAATTTGGAAAATTCAGGCAGAGACCCTTTTCCTCAATTTTTACTCCGTCCTTCCTCTCTGCCCCAATTATCCCAATCAAAGCTTCAACGATATAAGTAGACATCTTCATTGTGTTGCTTTTCACTCTCTCACAGAAGCACAACAAACCACATGCACTAAATTTGTACCGAATGATGTACAAAAATGATCAATGTGAACAAAAAAGAAATAAATTTCTAAAGTTGAAAATGACTGCATGAACTAAGACTGACGGGGGACACAGGGAAAGGTCAGAGAATTAAATATGAAGTCTAAAGATACTGATGCTTTCCTTCTAGGATTCATTCCTGCATTTACCTTGGGACAGGAATGTTTAGAGAAGCGATCCCTGAAATCACCATAGAGTTCCTCCAACAGCTCTGTGTGGGATAACAGAGAGAGACAAAGTAAACGCTTAAAACTAATAATAAAGGGAAAATATTGAAGTCATACGATTGCCATCAAATTCATAAAGTGAAGCTGGAAATTCACAAAAGTTAAGCTCATAAGTTCTAGAAAAAAGAGTTAAAATAAAACTCTTGACAAATATCAACAGACCTACTTAAAAATTATCCAAGCTGGTTTTTTTATCTACTTAATGTCAAAAAAGTTTGATTCTTTCTCAAATAGTTCAAAGATTTAATGATGGTAGATTTATAATACTCTAGCACATAGATTTGGAATCAAGCTTGAGATAATACGTTTTAACTACAAACATCAAATGCTAAGAACGGTAACCCTTAAAGTTAAGCCCGGAAGATTTCTTCCCCAAACTTCTCATATCCTAACACTCAGAGAAGCCAGATGGGTCGCTCACACCTGTCTTCCCCATTCTGGAGAAGCTAAGGCCAGAAGACTACCGTGATAGAATGAGACTCTAAACAAATAAATAAATAAACAAGCTAATACCCAGAACATTTTGTGTGGGTATAGCCTGTATTTGGTTACATTTTAATAGTCTTTTATTTCGATGGTTATTAATTGCTAAAGATACTTTTGTGACTCGTCACTTGCAGCCTTGGCGCTGCATTATCTTGCAGGTGGCATTCCCCATTCTCACTTTCATCTGTCCCTTGCCCCCTTCCTCCATTGTTTGCTTCCTTTGTTGCTACAGCAAAGCAAAATACCTTCATGGTCACTCTACCACAAGACAGATCACCTTAACAAATGCATGTTAAGAAGGATGTGTGCTAGACCCTGGGCTGCACAGCAACCCTTCTACATGTGGACCTTGACTTTCTGGATAAGTCAAAAAACAAACACTGCAAAACCAAAAACATACAAACAAAACAAACAAAACCCAAAAGAACCTTAGGCCAAATTCAGCTTTATATCTGTATATAGATATCTGTAATTAGCTTTTGTTAGAACACAGACCTCCAATATATTTGCATATCATGTATAACTTAGACAATAATGAAGAAAGCAGCTTAAAATATTTGCTTCCTGGCTCTTTATAGAGAATGCTGATGGACTCCAGGTTCATCTCCAACTGTTTTAGTTGACTCTTCTTGGTTTAACAAATATGCTATTGATTTCTTGTAGTCTCACTGATTCAACTCATAAAAATTGACCCTGTTTGAACTTTGAACTTTGACCAGTTTCTAATCTGTCTGCTTAGCTTAGTCGCTTAGTCTCTCTCTCTCTCTCTCTCTCTCTCTCTCTCTCTCTCTCTCTCTCTCTCTTTCTCTTTCTCTCTCTCTCTTTCACACACACACACACACACACACACACACACGCACGCGCGCACACACACACACACAAACACAGAGGAATAAATTACCAGTTTACCATAACTTAAATTATTTTTTCCCAGAAACAAACTTTCCTAATGTTTGATCAATGATAAATAAACTTTCAGCTTCTTGCATTTTCCTTCAACATCTGGATAACAAGGAATCAAAAAAAAAAGAGAGAGAGAAGGAAGAATGGAGGAAAGGAAGGAAGAAAGGAAGAAAGGTAAGGAAACAAGGAAGAGACTAATATTCTTTTTATAAAAGATTTATTATTTATATGAGTACACTGTCTTCAGATCTGTCTTCAGTCAGATCTCATTATGGATGGGAGTTGAACTCAGGACCTTCAGAAGAGCAGTCAGTGCTCTTAACCTCTGAGCCGTCTCTCCAGCCCCGAGACTAATATTTTTTATGTCTAATCAAGTACTCCACAATCTCATCCTGGGACCCCAAGTCTGACACTTTAACTAGTATGGCTAAATAAGAATGCCTTGGAGTCACTCTCTTACATTTACAAATATGTTTCTTTCGATCTCTATCACCTTGTAAATATCATCCTGATCTACAGAAACTTTCCAATGAATTTCTCAGCCTTTGGATGAGGCTGTTGTAAGGATGCTACAAAACTGCTCCAAGAGTTCCACAAATACAAGCACTGCCTAGAATCAGAATAAATACTTAGTAAACTGGGTAGATGCAGAGAAATCTCCATTTTCCAAATGTGCAGAAAGGCTGTGCCAACTGAAACACAAAAGGGTTGACTGATGTTAGGAATTCATTGCAAGTTTTTCTCATTTTGTATTTTCCTTACCAATTGATTCTAACAGTGCAACTCCTTTTTGACTGTATTTTGTAAGATAAAGTTCCTCAGAGGCCACTGAATGCTTACTTTATCCTTAGGGAGAACTTATATTGATTCACAATGGACCTATGGGAGTGCATAACATCAGTATTAGAGAAAAAAATCAAAAGTTAAAAATAGCTATGTGTTCCTTTCTCCTTTCCTCTCTTGGCCTTTCTCCTAGGCAAAAACTATGGATTTGGAGGACTTTATGGGACAGAGAAAACCTTAGGGAAAAGAAGATTTCCCAAACCTAACACGGTGCTAGATACCAAGGGAAAGGAACTTGAGGCCTCCGAGGTGTTTCTATGTAGTCCCATGCTGATGATGGAGACCTGCAGGTAAGGTGGAGGTCTGAAGTTCTCTGACACTACAAGACAGAGTAGGTTGCTATGACCCCCTCCCCCCAAAATGACAGAATTGAGCCTGCAAGTGATTCCCTTGGGATGTGTTCACATTATTTAACTCCTGTGGTTCAGCAACCATTAGAGTATGTCGTTTAGCATTGATTAAAAGCAACAACAGAAAGACATAGATATTTTTAAAGGCCCAGGAATTGACTGTTTACACAGTTGAACAGCAGAAGGGAGACTAAAAACTAGTTCTAAGGGAACTTTCAAGCTTTTCCACACGTTATTAATCACCAAGCTATCTCTTTGAAGAATATATCTTTGAAGAATTTTCAAGTCATTGCTATCATGAAAACCATTGCCCAACTACCTTATGTATCATAAGACCTTTCTATATCCCAACAACTATTACCTAAGAAGAACAATGGCTGTTCACTGAGACATGCTGCTGCTTACAGGGTCTCCAGGACTTGGCTCAGAAAGGAAGTGATGACTGCTGTGGCCCATTTTTGCCTTCCATTCATTCTCAGAGTCAGTCTGAATGATACCTATGATGCCCTGGGGGCTCAATCTCCTCCTGTTGCCAGATGCAGAAGGAAAGTGGTAGAAACTCTTTATAGCTGGAACTTGCAGAGTGCAGCTCTTCAGCCTGGCTCACATGCAAGTAAAGAGTAAGTAAAATAAGTATAAAATGATGGCTTCTTTCAAGAAACAGCTCTAGGTCCTTGAAAATGATTATTTCTGTTTGCCTGTAACTGTAAAAATGACTTTCAGGTAATAGCTTTTCTTTTATATAGTAAATGATGAACGACCATTTAAACATTGACTCATCTACCAACCAAGAGAGAAAGAAACTATAAAAACTTCCTGTGCTGAAAGGGACTGTGAAGACTGAAGTCACCTGATTTTTCAACTAGGTGATTACACTGTGGGGATAATCATTTGTCTTTGCGTCAATTCTGGAATTACATAAAATATATTTTACCAGCCAAGAAAATCAAGCCCTTTAGCTTCTACAGATTATATTTTCCCTAACCCTGTAAATACATTTTCTTCATCCAAGTTAGTGTTTATCCTCTTAGACTTTGAAAATTGTGACATCTAATCAAATGACCTATAAAAACAACCAACAAAAATGACAATATTCTTCCATGAATATTTCTTTTATCAAAGGAACATTTAAGAATTCTAGTCTCTAGAAGGATCAGTCTTGCCATATATTTGGTTAGGGGGAGAAGTGTCTAAGCAAGAAGAACAGTTTAGCCAAGGAAATGGATTTTCATAAAAAATTACTGCAATGTTAGGTTATTAGTATTTGCTTTCATAAAATTATAAATACCCCTTTCTCAGTTTCCACTTAACTTCAGCATCAATATAGTGACTGAAACTTTTAGAAAGAGAGAAAAGAAGGAAGTAGAGACAGGGGAAAGCCAGAATGCTAACCAAGTCCTTGTTCAAATACAAACTCTAGTGAGCTCATTATTCTCATTTCTTAGACATAACTGTTGTGGAATAAGTGTCATAGTTTTGACCACTGCTGCCCAACACTGGTCATCTTCTCACAGCAGGACAAATTCTTAGCTAAACCCATCTTCCTCCCCTCCTGGTTAGTTGTTGTTGATGATGATCATGATGAACCATTATGATCCAATAATAAAACATTGAGCTTTACTGGGACTGTTTACAGAAGTATAGGTGAGGAATTAGTGGAAGAAACACGGGTGACTCAAAGGAAACTACTTCACTAATACCCCACCCCAGCCAGTATGACTCATGAACAGTGGAGCCTTGGAGCTCGATTGGCTCAAGAGTCTTTTTCTCAGAAGTTCTTACTGCTTATATAACCTTGACGGCTAAGTCTTATGAGTCTTGAAAGTTTCAGGATTTTCCTGCGATGTGAGGTACTTACCTCCCATTCCCAGTTGTGCCCTTTTTATTATGGAATGTTTTAACTCTTGTTATATTTCAACACACAAACACACCACACAACACATACACATATACTTGTGCTCATGGTATATGGCTATCAAACCTAGTAATGCATCTAACTCTTTGATCATTGATATTATACATAAATCACTTATAATTTGTAAATAATCATAAAAGATTAAAATTCTTATTATCCTCATATTATTGGCTATTAGAAAAATAGATATGTGTTTCTTGAAATCATTATTTAAAGGATGTGAAGATTTCGATTTGACTTATTTATGTTACATTAAAATACATTGAACACAATATTAAATAAAGTAAAATGTCTGTTTTCATTAATATCTCAGAATAGGTACATATTAAATTTATAGATTGCTTTGTAATTGGTAAATATATTAATACATTTTTAAGTCATGGAGGAAAGTGTCAAAATAATATTTAAATTGGTCTAAATTCAGTCAATCCAGAATAGCTGTCCTTAGCTTGAATTAAACATCAATCTCATTTGTCCATTTGTATAGAAACAGACTGAAATACATGTGAGCTTCCCATCACTATTGGTACAAGCTACCACACTCAGTGGCTTAATAAAATGCAAATTTATTATCCTATACTCCTGTAAGTAATAAAGCTCACAAGGCTAAAATAAAAGTGTTAAAGTGCTTTCTAGAGACTCTGGTAGAGAATCCATTTCCTGACTTTTTCAAGTTTGGGGCTATCACATCACATCCTTTGGTGTCTGGACTATCTCATTTTTAAAGACACCGAGAGTGTATTGAAATCTCTTCAGATTCCATCACCCTGACTTTCTGCCCCCTTTCCATTTTGATAGACTCTTCTGAATACATTAGGCCTGACCAGTAGATTCCAAAGCAATCCTTCAAATTAAAGTCAGCTGATTAGCCGCAAATCTGTCTCCATTTATGATGTCCATTGCTTTTTCCATGAATCATATTTAGAAACTTTTTTAATTTCTTTTACTATTTTGGAGTGCTGGCATTGAACCCAGACCTTGCCCTTGCTAGGCAATCTCTCTACCATAAACATTATCACAAGCACCTATACATGTTATTTCAAGGGGGAAAGAAAGCTAGTTGGCTTAAGTTTAATAAAAAAGCAAGCATTTTCTAAATTTAAAACAGAAACAAAAACTGAGTTTTCTGAACTATAAATGTTTTTACATTTTTAAACATAATAAAAATACATATTCGGGTTAATAAAATATTATCAACATGCAAGATGTTGTACATATGTGTTTAGAGTTATGTGTCCAAAATTTTAACTGGTGGCCTTTTCCTTCAGAAAAATATAAAATTGTGCCACTTGTATTGTTTTTATTTCATTGAGGTATGAAAACTTAAACTCAGTCTTCAAAATTGAGTTTTCAATAGGTATGTATACCTTTTTAGGTAAAAACAGCTAAATAGTCACTAAAGCACATCCCTACTTTGAGTTGTTTGTTTTGGGCCAGGTGGTGTTGGCCCAGGCTTTCAATCTCAGCACTTCAGAGGCAGAGGCAGAGGCAGAGGCAGAGGCAGAGGCAGAGGCAGAGGCAGAGGCAGAGGCAGAGGCAGAGGCAGAGACAGAGGCAGGGACCTCTCTATGAGTTGAGAGTTGTTTGTTTAACTCTTCTCTTGTTGTTTAGTATTAATCTTTGTTTGTTTGTTTGGTTGGTTGGTTAGTTGGTTTGGTTTGGTTTTTGTTTTCTAGGGTTTTTTCTTAAGATTTATTTATTTTGAAAGTGCTCTATCTGCATCTACACCTGCATGCCAGAAAGCATTAGATCCTATTGGAGATGGTTGTGAGCCACCATGTGGTTGCTGGAAATCAAACTCGAGACCTCTGGAAGAGCAGACATAACCACTGAGTGATCTCTCCAGCCCGTCTTTTTTTTTTTTTTTTTTTTTTTTTTTTTTTTTTTGGTTTTCAAATATTTTCACTTATTTGATGAGAAGTTTATACGTGCACTCCGACTGCTTCCAGGATACCCCTAACCCAGAGTATCTCCAAATTTTTCTTTTGTATTTTAAATAATCCAACTTCTTTCTTTCTTTCTTTCTTTCTTTCTTTCCTTCTTTCTTTCTTTCTTTCTTTCTTTCTTTCTTTCTTTCTTTCTTTCTTTCTTTCTTTCCTCTCTCTCTCTCTCTCTCTCTCTCTCTCTCTCTCTCTCTCTCTCTCTCTCTCTCTCTCTCTGTCTCATGTGGTCCAATTGGTGCTGTCCTTCAGCACATGGGCATAGAACCACTCACTGGAGCACAGGTGACCTTATGGTCCACATCTGAAGAAAACTGGCGTTCCCTACCCTAGCAGGCATCAACTGGCACTTGCTTCTCAGTCAGGGATGGGGTCTCAGGAGCCTCTTCCCACCATGTTGGAATGTTGACTGGCTTGTCTAGTCCAGGTAATAGCAGATGCCATGAGCTCATAAAAGCAATGGCACTGTCCTGTCCAGAAATTTATTTTCACATCCCTTCTGCTCTTCTGGTCTTTCCATTTCTTTTCTATGATATACTGAGCCTTAGCAGATGGGACTAATCTGCCCTTACAAGTATATTCGCTGGATCCTTGTGTGTTACACTGTATCTGTGGCATCTGGGTCCAGCATGCAGGTTGGCATACATTTTTTGAAATTCACAGAAGTCAAGTGTTGTAAAGATACCTGAGGCAGATCCCTTGTTTCTCTGTGATAGTCTACTTGTTTCTTCTTTAATTTGATAACAGCAGCAGCAGAAGCAATAAGAACAACAAAATACTTTTTTTAAAATTTACTTGATGATTACTGTTTTAGTTAACTTACATTGCACCCCTCTTTTCCCCCAAAATTAATATTTTTAAACTACTTAATCAATATTTTCTTTGATATCAGGAAAATTTTCTACATTTACCTTATGGAATTTTTCAGAATCATTTATATGTTTTTATTTTTTTCCTTCTAGGGTGTTCAGTGCAAATTACATTATATAATTTTTATCATTCTTTACAGCAAATTATTTTAGATTTCTTGTACACTTATGTCTGCCCCCACCCCCTGTGCACATAATCTGAGTAGCTGAGTCTGAGTATCTTAAGATTTCTCTAGGTAAAAAATTAAGTATAACAGTGTTTACTGCTGTGCCAGATGAAGAGAAAAGACTAAAACCAATGTGGCCTATGTAAAGAAGTTCATACATAGTACCTTTGAAGCTGTGTTTCTTCAACACTGATAATCTTTTTTTTATTGATATATTTTTATTTACATTTCAAATGATTTCCCCTTTTCAGGGCCCCCACTCCCTGAAAAGTCCCATAAGCCCTCTTTCCACCCCCCCTGTTCCTCCATCTACCCCTTCCCGCTTCCCTGTTCTGGAATTCCCCTATACTCTTTCATTGAGTCTTTCCAGAACCAGGGGCCACTCCTACATTCTTTTTGGACATCATTTAATATGTGGATTATGTCCTGGGTATTCAAAGTTTCTAGGCTAATATCCATTTATCAGTGAGTGCATATCATGATTGATCTTTTGAGACTGGGTTACCTCACTTAGTATGATGTTCTCCAGCTCCATCCATTTGTCTAAGAATTTCATGAATTCATTGTTTCTAATGGCTGAATAGTACTCCATTGTGTAAATATACCACATTTTTTGTATCCATTCCTCCGTTGAAGGACAAAACGTCAACCAACAGATTTGGAAAGGATCTTCACCAACCCTAAATCCGTCAGAGAGCTAATATCTAATATATACAAAGAACTCAAGAAGGTAGAACCCAGAGAACCAAATAACCCCATTAAAAATGGGGTACGGAGCTAAACAAAGAATTTTCATATGAAGAACTTCGGAGAGCTGAGAAAAACCTTAAGAAATGTTCAACATCATTAATCATTAGGGAAATGCAAATCAAAACAACCCTGAGATTTCACCTCACACCAGTCAGAATAGCTAAGGTCAAAAACTCAAGAGACAGCAGGTGTTGGTGAGGATGTGAAGAAAGAGGAACACTCCTCCACTGCTGGTGGGATTGCAAGATGGTGCAACCACTTTGGAAATCAGTCTGGTGGTTCCTCAGAAAACTGGGCATAATACTTCCTGAGGACCCGGTTATACCACTCCTGGGCATATATCCAGAGGATTCTTCAGCATGCAATAAGGACACATGCTCCACTATGTTCATAGCAGCCCTATTTGTAGTAGCCAGAAGCTGGAAACACTGATAATCTTAACCACATTTAGTTCCTGTCTAAGTCAGGGTTTCTATTCCTGCACAAACACCATGAACAGGATGCAAGTTGGGAAGGAAAGGATTTATTCAGCTTACACTTCCACATTGACATTCATCACCAAAGGAAGTCAGGATTGGAGCTCAAGCAGATCAGGAAGCAGGAGCTGATGCAGAGGCCATGGAGGGATGTTTCTTACTGGCTTATTTCCTCTGCCTTGCTCAATTTTCTTTCTTATAGAACCCAAGACTACCAGTCCAGGAATGGCACCACCCATAACATGCCCTTCCCC
Source organism: Apodemus sylvaticus (assembly GCF_947179515.1). Classification (NCBI taxonomy): domain Eukaryota; kingdom Metazoa; phylum Chordata; class Mammalia; order Rodentia; family Muridae; genus Apodemus; species Apodemus sylvaticus. Next base: position 100,658,613 of record NC_067482.1, read on the forward strand.
CTTGATCACTAATTGAGAAAATGCCTTACAGCTGGATCTCATGGAGGCATTCCCTCATCTGAAGCTCCCTTCTTGTGATAACTCCAGCCTACATCAAGTTGATACACAAAACCAGCCAGTACAATTGACTTCTTGTCAACTTGACACACAAATACATCATTATTAAGTCTCAACCCTTACTTTCTTATTCATCCCCAAGATCTAAATAACTTTAAAAGTCCCACAGTAATTGCAAATTCTTACATATTCTTAAAATATTCTTACATATTCTTAAAATATTCTTAAAATATACAATTTCTTTTAAAATCCAAAGTCTTTTTACAATTAAAAGTCTCTTAAGTGTGGCCTCCACTAAAATACCTTCTTCCTTCAAGAGGGAAAAATAGCAGGGCACAGTCATAATCAAAAGCAAAATCAAACTCCAACCTTCCAATGTTTGGGATCCACTCATGCTCTTCTAGGTTCCTCTAAGGGCTTGGGTACTTCTCCAGCCCTGTCCTTTGTGGCACACACCTTGTCTTCTAGGCTACAGCTGCCTGTACTACACTGCTGCTTCTGTTCTTGGTGGTCATCTCATGGTACTCCCATCTCCAAAACATGCAACTAGGCTTCATCAATAGCCTCTTATAGGCTCTCTTAATGGTGACAAGCCTCAACTCCTTTGTATGACCCCTTCAGTCCTGAGACATCAACTATAACTGAGGCTGCACCTTCACCAATAGCCTTCCATGGCCATTCACAGTACAAATACTCAGCTGTTCTTCACGACCCCTTCATGCCTTCAAAACCAGTACCACCTGGGCGACTCTTACACATTACCAAGTCCCTATGCAGCATGAAGTACAACCTTGGCTATCTCTGGAACACAGCTTCTGTTTGCTCCCAGAAAACACTTTCCAGAAGATTTTAGCTCAGTGATGCTGGTCTCTTCTTAATCACCACTAATTTCTTAGCTCCAGCTAACCAGCATCAAGAGTCCCAGTAATGCAAAGGTTTCACTTTAGTAGTTCTGGTATCTTGTTAAACACAGCTGATTTTTCATCCCCAGCTAACCAAAACCACAGAATTTTCACAATCAAAATAGCAACAGCCCTGATAAGAGTCTTTTATCTTCCCTCTGAAATTTCACAAGCAAGGCCTCTATCTTCTGCACTGTTCTCAACATTATCTTCCAAGCTCCTATAGAACATCCCACAGAACTCTTAACATGCCAATGGTTCTTCTAGCTCAAAGTTCCAAAGTCCTTCCACAGTCCTCCCAAAAACATGGTCAGATTGTCACAGAAATACCCCACTCCTGGTACCAATTTGTCTTAGTCAGGGTTCCTACTCCTGCACAAACATCATGACCAGGATGCAAGTTGGGGAGGAAAGGATTTATTCAGCCTAAACTTCCACATTGTTGTTTATCACCAAAAGAAGTCAGGACTGGAACTCAAGCAGGTCAGGAAGCAGGAGCTGATGCAGAGGCCATGAAGCAAGTTTGTGTAAATAATCTCATTTAACCTTCAAGGAGTTCTAGGACAACATAGACAGACAATGAGTCTTACAGTTTTTAGGTATGTGCTAAAGTTAATCACCTGAATTAATTCCTATAAGCAGAATAGTAGATGGTGTTAAAAAAAAAAAAAAGCATTTTCCCTGGATCCTCTTTCCAATATCTTTGGGCTGTTTACCATGATAAAGTAAACAAGAAAACAAAGCAGAACAAAACCTAAAACACCATTTAACAATGACCATCCAACACATTTCTTCCAACCAAGGTCTGACTGGACCCATTCTACTTAGCTTCCAAGAGTAGATAAGACTGATACATTATGGTAATGTGGCTAGAGATCCTAATACATTATTTCTGACAAGGTGAGAAGAAATTTTGCTGTAGTGCTGAGAGTTAGGGAAAGGTTTTCCTCCTCTGATGAAGCAACGGGCAAGGCCGTCTTTGCAATCTCCTCCCGTTTCTGCCTTCAGAAATGTGCAGTGTCATGAGATGGGATGTTGCTGGACACTCCAGGAAAAAGGCAAAAACAAGTCAGATAGGATACACCTCAACAACGCTGACTCATGGAACCAACACCCGTTGCCTGACTTCTTCTACGACACTAACTCCTGAGACAAACAAGCCTCTGCATCCAAGTCCTATGAATAATGCTACATGTTACTTGCATCTAAAGCATTCATAATACTTTCAACTGCCGATAATATTCATGCAAGGACATGTCTTAAGCTCAAAAGAGACATATACACCTATTGTCCCTTTCCATCATAAAATAGTTGATAGTTTTCCTACATTTTGCTTATAATTAGAAAGATTAATTAAGAAGCTGTGACCTCACCTGGGAAAAAAATAAAACCTCCAGCATTTTAACTCACTGGGCAAGTATTCAAAATGAATTGTTCCCAGAAGCAGAGTTAATTTATGCCAGTTGAATAGAAAATAATATTAGTTTAATTCATTGTGTTTCCTAGTAAATCAGAAGAATAACAATGACTGAAATTTCTTTGTGCACAAATCTAAATATTTTTCCTTATTTGCACGACTGTATTAGACACTGAATGATTATTTTCATTTACATGGTATAAGCAATTCAGTTTCTCATACATCTTAAAAGTCTACCTACACAAGAGTTAAGAATTATGTTGTTTTACGGAAACTGAGGAAATCCAAAAAATCATCAGATCCTACTACAAGAGCCTGTACTCAACACAACTGGAGAATCTGGAGGAAATGGACAATTTCCTTGACAGATACCAAATACCAAAATTAAATCAGGACCAACTAGACCATCTAAACAGTCCCATAAAGCCTAAAGAAATAGAAGGAGTCATAGAAAGTCTTCCAACCAAAAAAAGCACAGGACCAGATGGTTTCAGTGCAGAATTCTACCAGACCTTCAAAGAAGAGTTAACACCAATACTCTTCAAACTATTCCACAAAATAGAAACAGAAGGAACACTACCCAATTCCTTCTACGAAGCCACAATTACGCTGATACCAAAGCCACACAAAGATCCAACAAAGAAAGAGAACTTCAGACCAATTTCCCTTATGAACATCGATGCAAAAATACTCAACAAAATTCTTGCCAACCGAATCCAAGAACACATCAAAACGATCATCCACCATGATCAAGTAGGCTTTATCCCGGGAATGCAGGGTTGGTTCAATATACGGAAATCCATCAATACAATCCACTACATAAACAAACTCAAAGAACAAAACCACATGGTCATTTCATTGGATGCTGAAAAAGCATTTGACAAAATTCAGCATCCTTTCATGCTTAAAGTCTTGGAGAGAACAGGAATTCAAGGCCCATACCTAAACATAGTAAAAGCAATATACAGCAAACCGGTAGCCAGCATCAAACTAAACGGAGAGAAACTTGAAGCAATCCCACTGAAATCAGGGACCAGACAAGGCTGCCCCCTTTCTCCTTATCTTTTCAATATTGTACTTGAGGTACTAGCTCGGGCAATTCGACAACATAAGGAGGTCAAAGGGATACAAATTGGAAAGGAGGAAGTCAAACTATCATTATTTGCAGACGACATGATCGTCTACCTAAGTGACCCAAAGAACTCCACTAGAGAGCTCCTACAGCTGATAAACAACTTCAGCAAAGTGGCAGGTTACAAAATCAACTCAAGCAAATCAGTGGCCTTCCTATACTCAAAGGATAAGCAGGCTGAGAAAGAAATTAGGGAAATGACCCCCTTCACAATAGCCACAAACAGTATAAAGTATCTTGGGGTGACTCTTACCAAACATGCGAAAGATCTGTATGGCAAGAACTTCAAGACTCTGAAGAAGGAAATGGAAGAAGACCTCAAAAAATGGGAAAACCTCCCATGCTCATGGATCGGTAGAATCAATATAGTTAAAATGGCCATTTTGCCTAAAGCACTATACAGATTCAATGCAATACCCATCAAAATCCCAACTCAATTCTTCACAGAGTTAGAAAGAGCAATTATCAAATTCATCTGGAACAACAAAAAACCCAGGATAGCTAAAACTATTCTCAGCAACAAAAGAAAATCTGGGGGAATCAGTATCCCTGACCTCAAGCAATACTACAGAGCAATAGTGTTAAAAACTGCATGGTATTGGTACAGTGACAGGCAGGAGGATCAATGGAACAGGATTGAAGATCCAGAAATGAACCCACACACCTATGGCCACTTGATCCTCGACAAAGAGGCTGAAAACATCCAATGGAAAAAAGATAGCCTTTTCAACAAATGGTGCTGGTTCAACTGGAGGTCAGCATGCAGAAGAATGCGAATTGATCCATCCTTGTCTCCTTGTATTAAGCTCAAATCCAAATGGATCAAGGACCTCCACATAAAGCCAGACACTCTGAAGCTAATAGAAAAGAAACTGGGGAAGACCCTTGAGGACATCGGTACAGGGAGAAAGTTTCTGAACAGAACACCAATAGCGTATGCTCTAAGAGCAAGAATTGACAAATGGGACCTCATAAGGTTACAGAGTTTCTGTAAGGCAAAGGACACCATCAAGAGGACAGATCGGCAACCAACAAATTGGGAAAAGATCTTCACCAATCCTACATCAGATAGAGGGCTAATATCCAATATATATAAAGAACTCAAGAAGTTAGACTCCAGAAAACCGAACAACCCTATTAAAAAATGGGGTACAGAGTTAAACAAAGAATTCTCACCTGAAGAACTTCGGATGGCGGAGAAGCATCTTAAAAAATGCTCCACTTCATTAGTCATTAGGGAAATGCAAATCAAAACAACCCTAAGATTTCATCTTACACCAGTCAGAATGGCTAAGATTAAAAATTCAGGAGACAGCAGGTGTTGGAGAGGGTGCGGAGAAAGAGGAACACTCCTCCACTGCTGGTGGGGTTGCAAATTGGTACAACCACTCTGGAAAGCAGTCTGGCGGTTCCTCCGAAAACTGGGCACCTCACTTCCAGAAGATCCTGCTATACCACTCCTGGGCATATACCCAGAGGATTCCCCACCATGTAATAAGGATACATGCTCTACTATGTTCATAGCAGCCCTATTTATAATTGCCAGATGCTGGAAAGAACCCAGGTATCCCTCAACAGAAGAGTGGATACAAAAAATGTGGTATATCTACACAATGGAGTACTATTCAGCCATTAGAAACAATGAATTCATGAAATTCTTAGGCAAATGGATGGAGCTAGAGAACATCATACTAAGTGAGGTAACCCAGACTCAAAAGGTGAATCATGGTATGCACTCACTAATAAGTGGTTATTAACCTAGAAAACTGGAATACCCAAAACATAATCCACACATCAAATGAGATACAAGAAGAAAGCAGGAGTGGTCCCTGGTTCTGGAAAGACTCAGTGAAACAGTATTCGGCAAAACCAGAACGGGGAACTGGGAAGGGGTGGGAGGGAGGACAGGGGAAGAGAAGGGGGCTTACGGGACTTTCGGGGAGTGGGGGGGGGGCTAGAAAAGGGGAAATCATTTGAAATGTAAATAAATTATATCAAATAAAAAAAAAAAAGAATTATGTTGTTTTATATTAAAATTGATATAGTTTCATGAATCATTTTCATTGGCTGATGATTTATAAACTATTTTCCTCTGGAAATCCTCATTATTTTTGAAGACACTACTGTTAGTGCTCTCAAAAAAGAAAAATAAAAGAAAAAATAAAAGAATCCAACTTAACATGAACCTACCATGGTGTACCAATTTACAATTTAGGAGTAATTTGGACAAAATTTTTAATTGGTTTTGAATTGTTCAATTTGTCTCTAAACTATAGGAACATTAAATAATTCAAGGAGTAAATTAAACCTTATAAAATACTAAAGTTGTTTCAGCAAGTTTTTCTTTACTATAATCAGATAATTATATGTAACTAGTCATCATTACTTGAAACAGATTACTTTCTGTCGATGCATGAAAGAGGTTTCCTGGCACAATTCTCAACTAATCTTACTGACAGTAGGCATCTGTCTGCAGAACCTGTTCCTTGGTTCTGTGGTTGGGTTATACAGCATGGCGTAGATCAGCTCTAGAGTGAGCCTCTCTTAATTATCTCGTTTTTCAAATAAATATTTCTATCTTTTATTTTGAAAAATCACAGGTTCAGGAAGCTTGGCAAACATGTACATATTTCAAGTGAAGAATGCTTTGTTTTTTATTCATTGTAGATTATCTGTAATAATACTCTGCTTCAAAACACAACAGACCAGTGAAGGATAAAAAGGCACACAGTAATTCATTGCGTATTTAAGTACTTACACAGAGGAGTCCTCTGCTTTCAGACAGTCTTGATCCACTAATTCACTAGAATCAAATAGTTTCAAGTGTTGTGGTGTAACAGTCGGGAGCATTAATGCACTTGTGCAATTTGAAGGCCTGTGTTTGAGAAGGGGAAAATTCTTGGGCTTTGCTTATACAGATTAAATAAAATGGAAAACAAAGAAATTTTTCCAACTGCTTCTGACAGAGAGAAAAAGCAAAATGGAGTAAATTATTCAAAGTAGATATAGATGGTAAAAGAGCTCCAGACAGAAGTTCTCTTCTGCCTTTGTGGTTGTTTTTGTAACTATAATTGGTTTTGTGTTTATGTGTCCTGGAAGTACACACTGAGATACTATTAGGGAGATTCACTTTGAGGACAGCAAAGGATAAAGTCATAGCAAACAGTTCACTCCCAATGGAATGGTGGCATATCTGCTTTCACATGATACACTGGAAAGATCATTATCTATGGGACACTTGGCTTCTTTCTGAGATCATAGCCTGAATTAGGTTGTGTTTGAACCTTTACACTGTTGCTGCTATTATTGTCATGTGACTGTGATGCACTCTATGATGTGCATAAAGTACTTATATACTTTAGACATAAGGACAATAATGTCCATTGTTGCGTGGTAAAGAGTCATTGCTTCTAGATTCCAAACTCTATATCCAAGTTTATGTACATCCAAAATCTAAATATAGCCAATATAACACAAAACATTCTTCAGGTAAAATATAGTAAGTTTAAAGACAAAATGGGAATGATCAGCTAATTTTGACAATTCATAATACACCCACTGGACAATTTAGGTTAAAAATTTCTTTGATGCCATTTATAAGTTTTCTAAGTTGTTCCCCATTGGATAACTGTTTTTCTACCACTGTCACTAGTTACTAAAATTTTCTCTTTCTATTTTCAATACCAAATGCTACAAATGGAATTTGCTTACATATGTGAGCCTTATGTTTTCCTCTAGGGGAAATAAACCCACCAACAAGCCAGCTTTCTTCTTACTTACTGTTAGTTCTCAGTGTATGTTGCTTTGTTTTTGTATTCATTTTCTATTGGTACCATTTCTTGGTGTGTCCTTCCCCATAGCAAGATCCTCTACTTTAATTCCTGTAGCTATAGTCTACATTTCTTGGTCTGAGAAAGGAAACTTTTTCCCCTTCACTCTTCTTTAGAAGTACTTCACATTTCAGAACAAACTTCAAAGAACCAACAATGGACATTTCAAATGGAATGGTCCACAGAGTGAGTTCCAGGACAGCCAGGGCTACAAAGTACTTCTCAAAAATCTATTTCAAAATGAAAAGATAGTTATGTTGTGGAGACATTCCCCTTTTCATTTTTTTTCTTTATTTTTCTGCTGTTGCTTGGGTTCAGACTAAGGATCTAATAGCACAAAACATTAGTATAGGAGGAACTATGTTTCATCTCTCTTTTTCTTTAGCATTCTTTATTTTGTATTTTTTTACATTTATTTTATATTTTTTTAGAACCTCATATATTTCATTCCACTTACATGCAGAACTTCATCCAACTCCTCTCCCTTCTTCTTACCACTCACTCTCAACACACACACACACAAACACATACACACACACACACACACACACATTCACATACACATACACACACAAACAAACACACACACACACACAAGCAAATACACACACACACACACACACACACACACACACACACACCCTTTACTGTTGCTCGGACTTGGATAAGCCGTAAGAAGGCTCATTCCTGGTAACAACTGGTTTTCCTTTTCTTAACAGCCATCAGTCATCTGCAGCTCTTCATTTAGGGGAGGTATCTTGTGAGATTTGTTCCTCTCCTGCTGGCATGTCATGTTGTCCTTATACAGAGCTTGTTTAGGCAGCCATATTGCCAAGGTTTCATGAGAGCATATTGCTGTCATATATTGAAGACGCTATCCCATAGCACACATCTTAGTCCTCTGGTCCTTATACTCTTTCTGTATCCTTTCTGAAACTTACTCTGAGCCTTAGGTGTAGGGGTTCTGTTGGATATGTACCAATGGGGGATGGGCAGTGAGCAGTCAGGTAATCTCTGAGTTTTGAGCAGTTGCTCATTTCTCTGATTGTCTCTGTCTGATGCAAAAAGACTATCTCAGATGAGGAGGAGAGCTTCGTTTACCTTTGGCTATCAGGATAGGTCTTAACAATGCAGCTGATAATTATATTGACTTAGGAAAGTAGAAGTAGTAGCTTCTTCACTAAGGCCCATGAGTTCATCAGTCACAGTAGTTGGCTAGGTTAACAATATCAGGCAAGGATTCTCTGCTATTGGGTGGACATTAAGTCTAATTAGGTGGCTAATGCTTACCCTAGAGATAAGTGCCACTATTGTGCTATCTGGTACATGCTGGTCACTGTTGCAGTTTGTAGCTTTACAGGTGAGTAAAAAGTCACTGGTTTTTTTTTTTTAGATTAATTTATTTTATCTTATGTGTATGTGTATTTTGCTTGCATGCACAGATATGTACATATCTGCATAGGGTTTTAATTGCTAGTCTGCTCTAGTAGCATGAATGGCATTTTAGGGTGTTATGAGAGCTAGTCCTAAGGAGGGATTCCAGTTAGTCTAGTTAGGATTTGTAGTTAGGTCTGAAGTGGATGTTGTCTTTAGAAATGAGGCTTATGTTTCAGTTCTGGTAGAAGCCAAAGGCAGTAGCTTGCATTGTTTTGTGAGACTCTTGAGCTTTCCTTACTAAGAACTCAAAAGGAGACTTCTTCATACCTGGCAACGATGGTTTTATTTTATAGTTGCTCCTAGCAGGAGCATTCTTAGCACAAGTAGTATAACACCAGTTATGTTATGTGTACATGCATATACACACACACTTGTATACATTATATGAGTATTTTTAATTAAAAATAAAATAATGTTTCCATATCATCTTTCCCATTATCTTTAGTATTTTTTAATCCTTCCTCTTTCCTTTCCTTCATGTTGATTATTTCATAATATTTCCTAATAACCAACACAAAAGACAACACTTTAAACATTTCTTTGTTTAATATGGTTTTGTTAGTTACTGCCTATTAATGTAACTTCCCTCTATCCCTACATCCCTATTTCTTTCGTATATATATTTCATAATATATACATATATATATTAATACTATATTTTTCCATGTGTTTATTGAGGCCTTTTGCTACATCTGCATCTGTTAGATAGCATTTTCTGGTTTTGTTTCTTTGTAAGTGAAATCATATAGTTTTTCTAGAGTATAATTAACTTTCTCTGGAAAGATTTCAATTTTATTACACATTGTTAGATTTCAATGGTCCAATATTTCATTCAGAATTTTTGAATTTAAATTCAAAATAGAAACTGGCTTAGGTTTTCTCACATGTTTAAGGTGTGCTAAAATAATATTGACCAAAAATTTACTTTTAAAAAACTCATTAAAATATATACTGATGAGAGAAGGTGGTCTATATGATAATGAAAACAAACCTCAGATACATTGACAACTAGATACTTGTTTTATAAAGATATAATTTCAACTTTCAAAACATCTTTGTCCTTGAATCGCCCAAGTACTGTTTTGAAAAGCTAAGATAATGGTGATCATGGGTGAAAGTATTAGTACAAGGGTTGATAGCAAACCCAAGTGACCATCAAATAGCCAGAAAATAACCCAGCAGAGCAGACTCTGAATTATATACAGGGGCCACCAGATTTGGTATCCTGTATTTATGTGCTATTTACTTTTGCCAACTTGACAGAACCTAAATAACATGGGAAGAGGCCTTAGTGAGGCTTGTCTATCTAGATCAGGATGACCTGCATATGTCTGTGGGAAACTATCTTAATTACATTGACTGATATTGGAAGGCTCAGCCCACTGCGAACAGCACTATTCCCTGAGTTTAGACTGTCAATAAGAGTACAGGAAACTAGCTGAGTACTAAAACCTGCACACGTTCATCTCTCTCTAGTTTCTACTGTAGGTGGGATGTGTGGAGGCAGTTTGCATTCCGGCTACTCTCCGATTCCTGCTGTGAGGTATTATAACTTAAAGTTGTGAGCTATTAATAAATTTTAAGGCATAAACTCATTCTCCCCTAAGTATGGTCAGCGTATTTTATCACGGCAACAGAGATGGAAACAGAGGATGTGTTGTTGGGATGTAGCACTAAGTATTGCTCCCTATAACCCCATCCAAAGCTGGATTAGAATCTCATGCCTGGGCTTAAATTTTCATTTGTGAGAATGCTGGAAACAGAACAATTTCTCAAGTACCAAAAAGCCTGGAGTGTTTGAATAAACTATCACCTGGATTTATATTATGAAACTGTTCCTAACTTGACCAGGCATACCTTCAGGATTATATCTGTAGGGATGATTCACATGGCTTAAATTTTGGGTAGGAAAAGAGGAATGTGGGGTATGTTCCTTCCGTGCTCCAGAGGAATGTGCGGTGTGCTCTTTATGTGATGTAGAGCCAACTTCATATTCTTTCTGATTTGTGTTTCACTCTAGAAACAGCTTTGGTTCAAACATCTTAAGATAGCAACATTTACACTGATTCTTTGCCTTAATTTTATTAGAGATATTTTTATGCAATTGTAGTAATGTTGTCTTCATAATGTGTTTATTTTTATTTTATGTGTATGAGTATGAACCTGTGTGAGTTCCTGTGTACTATGTGCATGCCACAGCCTACAGAGGACAGAAAAGGTTGCCAGATCACTGGAACTGGAGTGACAGGTGGCTATGAGTCACTGTCTAGGTGCTGGGATCAAAACCTAGGTCCTCTACCAAAGGATGAACACTATTAACCTCTGAGCCACATCTTTAGCTGCTAAAGTTACAAAAATTTGTGTAACCTCACTTGACTATGTATCTAAATTCTATATAAATTATGTATGCATATATAATGTATATGTATGTATATGCATAATGCGTGAGTGTGATTATAAGCATGAACCCTTTAGTCCAGTTCCCTAGGAGAGAGGCATAGATCCCCCTAAAGCTGGAGTTAAAAGTGGTTCTCAGCCGTTCAACCTGGTTCTTGAGAACAGAACTCTGGTCCTCTATAGGGATAGTTCATGGTTTGACAGATGAACCATCTCTTAAATTGTTTGATGATAAGATACCATTTAATATGTTAATGTTAACCTAACTTAATGTTAGGTGACTAATATTTTAAAATTCCATTTATATGTGAACCAAATTACCTGTAGTTATGTAGTTATTCTTAAAGAATGTTTACATGTATTTCAACATGTACCTAAGAACTAGTGATGGAATACATGTTTTTGAGCATGCAGACATTACATTTGAAGGCCATATTAGAATAAGCATCTCTCTTCAAATACTTTTTACTTCTTTGTAATCAAATCCAGTTCCCATTATAAATCTCATCTGTTTGTTTTAACCCACCTTGTCCTCAATAATAAACAATCCTGAACAATTATGGTTTCTTATTTATGGAAAGTATAAAATGGGATAGTGTTTCCAATCTTTCATATTCAACCGTTTGTATTTTTGCCTTTATGATTCTTTCACTGTATTCTGTTTTCATTTAGACTTATTGTCATTGGTAATATATTCATGATTATTTCTGCCTTATTTTGAGCCAAAAAAATGTCTTTTCTTTTCTAGTTGTTCCCGATATCTTTACTGTCTGCTTTTGAATTAATTGAATATGTTTGAATACTACAAACTTTCCTTTCTCTCACGAAGATTCCACTAGGAAATTCTTAGACCAATACACTTTTCAGCAAAGTGACACACATTCCCCCAACATGCAGAGACCTTCCTGGGAAAGGAGGCAGAAAGACTATGATAGCAAGAGGCTGAAGAGGAGCATACCAAAACAGTGTGTTCAGAATATAAAAGGACACCTGCATTTGTAATACCCTCAGCAACTGTGACTGCTTGCACAACAAAAAGCTAGCCAATATTCCAGGATGGTTGGTGAGCATTCTGAGTCCACTGCAGTAACTCTGACACTGTAATTCTGTAAGTTCTAAGAGTGTAAGTGAAGTAAAATGCAGGTAGCATCTTAGTTCATTTTCTAATTTCAATGAAACATTCTACCATGACACAAGATCTTATAACTTCAAAAGCATCAGTGAGCTGTTAAATTCAGAATGGGAAGATTTATTCAACTGCTTCATGCAGCTTGAAACCCAAGATAACATGAGCAATTGTTAACTTCAGAATATTCTATTCCACTTTCATTGTTTTTACATTAAAATTATACATGCACATGCATTGACTATGGCTGTCCATTTCTAGGAATTTGGGTATTCTTATTGAAAAAAAAGCAGCTTATTTTAAGATTTTATTTTACATATTTTTATTTTGAGGGGAATCAAAATATCTACACCATGAACTTAAATTCTTATGGCTGCCAGAACTGACGGAGAATTACCAAGGCAGAGCCAAGTTCACTCAAGACTGTCTACGGCGCTCTTATAGCTAAAGACAAACCAAAATATTGACAAGCTCTTCCTAAAACAGCATGTATAACTTGCGGCTGAAAGAAGCCTGATGTAAGAAAGAATCCAGATGGTGGTATAATCATAGGCTGGGTCTACAAGATGCCAAACAATCCATTCAGAAGTGAAAATCTCAGTACATCAGTGGGTGGGTGTGTACATGCCACCAAGTAACAGGCTTGACTGATTTCACCAAATTGATAGAGCCTTTGACTCCACTCAAGCAGATGTTTCTCCATGATATATACTTGAGATTTCTTGTCAAATCTATACTTCAAATGAGTTCTGTAAACAATGAAGTCCTTCCCTGTCAAAAGAAGCCAAAAGTATTAGACAAAATCCATATAACTTTTAATTCTTCTTTGAGCCTAGCTCAATGGATGCAATTGGCTAAAGATGCAGTAAACTTAAAAAGAAATACAATATCCTAGCTTATATGCATACCTTTCATACTTCATTAACTGTCTGTCATTAAAATTCACTTTAAATTGTCTAGAGTCTGCAATGATTGCTGCTAATTTTTGCTGAATTTTGCTCCAAAAAGTTCATCAATGCAAGTTTCCTCCTCATATGGAGGTACGATGGAGAGGTGATTGAGATCTGAAGATTCTAACCACAGTTTTGGGAAAGACAAATACATGAAAATATGTGAAAAACTCCCACGATATGCACTGGAAAGTTGTTCATGTGTATATCATGATAAATGAAGCATTGATGGTCTTGAGGAAGAAAACCCAGGAACCATTATGACCATTTGGTTTGTCTACTTACTACTCATATTGGTTATTTGGGGGAGGGGTAATGTTTGTGAAAGAGTATCTAGGGCACAGACAATGCAATGTCTCCTTGCTCAGTGTGATGAGGACCTAAAGGAGGTGCTTTGAAATCATGTGGATACAGGCCTTCCTTTATACTTTTCCCAGAACATTTTTATGGCCCTTATAAATTTTCAATAAATAAATGTTTTTGTTGATTAATTACAGATGTCAACTTCAACTTGCACAAATTCCCACCTTTCATGATACAAACTCCCATTACAGAGAGCAGATAGCTCCTTAAGTATGGTTAGACAATTTTTACAGAGAAGAAGAATGTCTTTCAGAAGTAAAGCACATGAACAGCCATCACTTTTCTGTTAATACCTAGCTTATCTTATTTAGTAATCCTTCAAGATTGGTCATGTATTTTCCTCCACCAAAGAATTGAAATCCAAATGATTTTAAACTTGTAGCTAGAAAAATATCTCTTATATATCATATACCATGAAAAATTTGCCTACCTTGATACATATAAACAAATGAAGAATTGACTTAATTGGCCTTAAATTCCAACATAATGAAAAAGCAGAATGCCTTAGCATCTACTACAAAAATGAAGTTGGCTTGTTTGCTTTCACTGGTGCACTTTTTTTTGAATTTTACTGTGGGCCTTTATTTGTATAATTGTTTTGATTTACTACTTTACATCCTTGCTAGATAATTAGTTAATAAGCTTGTATTAAAGAGCCTACTCTGTGTCAGAATTCAAAGTGTATGACTAAGAATCCTGTCTACATTTCAACCTTGTAAAGGTGCCAAATCATTACATGTGTACAGAGCTTGCACAGGTTCTGACTCAGTATTATTACTTGTATTTGTGTTTTAAAATATAACCATTTGGCTTAAAATTATGTTCTACAAATATCAAATGCACTAGAGGGCCAGTGAGCTAGATATGTATCCATGAAGGCACACAGAACGTTTCAAAACTATGAGCAAGTGAAAGATCTATATAACAAGAACTTCAAGTCTCTGAAGAAAGAAATTGAAGAAGATCTCAGTAGATGGAAAGATCTCCCATGCTCATGGATTGACAGGATTAATATAGCAAAAAGCCAAAAGAGATATGCAGATTCAATGCAATCCCCATCAAAATTCCAACTCAGTTCTTCATATAGTTAGAAAGAGCAATTTGCAAATTCATCTGAAATAACAAAAACCCCAGGATAGCAAAGACTATTCTCAACAGTAAAAGAATTTCTGGCAGAATCACCATCCCTGACCTCAAGCTGTACTACAGAGCAATTGTGATAAAAAAAAAAACTGCATGGTATTGGTACAATGACAGGCAGGGAGATCAATGGAATAGAATTGAAGACCCAGAAATGAACCCATATACCTGTGGTCACTTGATCTTTGACAAAGGAGCTAAAACCATCCAGTGGGAAAAAAAAAGAAAGCACTTTCAACAAATGGTGCTGGTTCAACTGGCAGTTAGCATGTAGAAGAATGCAAATCGATCCATTCTTCTCTCCTGTGCAAAGCTCAAGTCCAAGTGGATCAAGGACCTCCACATAAAGCCAGATACACTGAAACTAATCGAAAAGAAAGTAGGGATGAGCCTCGAGCACATGGAAACACAGGAAATTTTTCTGAACAGAGCACCAATAGCTTCTGATCTAAGATCAAGAATTGACAAATGGGACCTCATAAAATTGTCAAGTTTCTGTAATGGAAAGGACTCTGTCAATAGGGCAAAATGGCAATCACAGATTGGGAAAAGATCTTTACCAACCTTATATCTGATAAAGGGCTAATATCCAATATATACATAGAACGCAAGAAGTTAGACTCTGGAGAAACAAATGATCCTATTAAAAATGGCATACAGAGTTAAACAAAGAATTCTCAGCTGAGGAATATTGAATGCCTGAGAAGCACCTAAAGAAATGTTCAACATCCTTAGTCATCAGGAAAATACAAATCAAAATAACCCTGACATTCCACCGCACACCAGTCAGAATGGCTAAGATCAAAAACTCAGGAGACAGCAGGCACTGGCGAGGATGTGGAGAAAGAGGAACACTGCTCCACTGCTGGTGGGATTGCAACCACAACCACTCTGGAAATCAGTCTGGCGGTTCCTCAGAAAATTGAACATAGTACTACCTGAGGACCCAGATATACCACTCTTTGGCATATACCCAGAAGATGCTCCAACATGTAATAAGGACACATACTCCAGTATGTTCATAGCAGCCTTATTTATAATAGCAAGAAGCTGGAAAGAACCCAGATGTCCCTCAACAGAGGAATGGATACAGAAAATGTGTTACATTTATACAATGGAGTACTACACAGCTATTACAAACAATGAATTCATGAAATTCTTAGGCAAATGGATGGAACTAGAAAATATCATCCTGAGTGAGGTAAAAAAAATCACAAAAGAACACACGTGTTATGCACTCACTGATAAGTGGATATTAGCCCAGAAGCTTGGAATAACCAAGATACAATTCACAGACCACATGAAGCTCAAGAAGAAAGAAGACCAAAGTGTGGATACTTCAGTCCTTCTTAGAAGGAGAAACAAAATACCCATGGGAGGAGATACAGAGTCAAAGTGGAGCAGAAACTGAAGGCAAGGCCATCCAGAGACTGCCCCACCTGGGGATCCATCCCACATACAGTTACCAAACCCAGACACTATTGTGGATGCCAACAAAGGCTTGCTGACAGGAGCCTGATAAAGCTGTCTGCCGAAAGGCTCTGCTAGTGCCTGACAAATACAGAAGTGGATGCTCACAGCCAACCATTGGACTGAGTGCAGGATCCCCAATGGAGGAGCTAGAGAAAGGACCCGAGGAGTTGAAGGGGTTTGCAGTCCCATAGGAGGAACAACAATATGAACCAATCAGTACCCCCCAGAGCCCCCAGGGAGCAAACTACCAACCAAATCATACACATGGAGGGACCCATGACTCCAGCCGCATATGTAGCAAAGGATGGCATTGTTAGGCATCAATGGGAGGAGAGGCCCTTGGTCCTGTGAAGGCTTGATGTCTCAATGTAAGGGAATACCACGGCAGAGAAGCAGGAGTGGGTGGGTTGGTGAGCAGGGTGAGGGGGGATGGGATAGTAGGTTTTCAGAGGGGAACCCAGGAAAGGGAATAACATTTAAAATGTAAATAAGGAAAATATCTAATAACAAAACAGTGTGTGATCAAATAAAATCAAATAAATAAAACAAACAAACAAAAAAGCAGAGTATTGTTTATGTGCAGTCTCTGATGTGGATTCTGGCTTCTTTGGGAAGGTGCAAACTTGAAGGCACCAGCTCCACACCTGGAAGAGTGGCCTAGCTCCTGCAGTGACAGGAGGCGAGCGCTGGTCTTCTCGTGCCTTGGATATCCCTATCAGTGTCTCCCATTTAAAACGATCTTCTCACTTGCAGAGGGATAGCATCCATGAGGGAAAATGAGGAAGATGCAGCCGATCCTGTCTGGGTGAGAAGTCACTGGTCAGCTAAGGAGGATTCAAGTACACTTTCTCCTCCCAGAGGAGCTCTGAGAGTAACCACAAAGGAATTTGGGCCCGTGTCATGTATGTCTGAGTGGCTTTACAATCTTAGTTTCTCTTAGAAATAGCCATATTTTTCTTATTTTTTTTCACTACTTTGGAGACCATCTGTACCAGAAAAACAAAAAAGCAAAACATAAAGGCAAATCAAGGGGACCATCAGTTTAAGGGGCGGGGCAAGACCCCGGGGAGTGCTGGGCATGCCAGTCTGGTCACTGAGTTCATTCATCATCTGTCCCTATTACCATGCTATGTCTTAAGTCCTCTTGCCTGGCTTCCCACCCAGGGTCACTATGTCAGATCTGGTTTGCTGTCCATCCCTAATTAATAAAACCTCTTTATTATCTATGTTCATTGCAAAAACCCTGTACTTGAGGGGCAGAACAGAAATAAAAGAGACTGAAAGAAATGGGAATTTCCAGACTTGCCCCTGCAGTAGCTTAGTCAGGCCTCCTCTGGGTAACTTGGTACTGGGAAGGCCTTCCATTTGCTGTTCCGTGGAATTCCTAACATGATGGGAAGTAATAAACAGACTCTCCCAGGAGGCAGAAATAAGTGGCCAGGGTTGGGAAACACTTGCTGTATAGTTTTGGATTTTCAAAGTGGTTTTCCATTCCGGATTTCGCATTCCAATCAGTATTTTGCAAACACAAAGAAAGGTTTAATGTCTCAGACAGCAATATAAAAGAGTACCATATATTCTTCAAGTGGTTGTGTATCTCTGGCGTGGCTTCTTTTGGTATGGTGGCCCATCAAATAAAAGCAAATTATGTGAGAGTCTTTTCTAATTTGTTGCATATAATCCTAGGCATTAAAACTTTTGCAAATCAAAAAAAGGACCACCTTCAACACTCCCTCTCTCTCTCTCTCTCATTCACATGCACACACTATTACCACCAATTCTATTTGCCAGGATTCACACTGTTCTTCTGCATTTTATCGGATGTGCTATAATTAAAGCTTGTTGGAAAGGATATATCATGTGTCTATTTCACTAGTTGTCTGTGAGACTATGAACAAAGCAAGAGTCATAAGTGAGTTCAGCTTTACAGGACTTGTGTCACTATCTCCACACACACATACCTAAATATCAGTTCTTAGAGATTCTGCCAAATGGTACACATAAGACCGGCAGTTAATATATTCCCTCCAATTTAAAATTTTATCACAAAAACCTGTCTACCTCATGCTCCCCTACACTAAATCACATCCTACACCTCAGCTTTGCTAGTGTTTGCCAACTTCTGACTCAACATGGAAAACAACGCAGCTAACGCCTGTTTCTAGATATCTGCAATAAAAAAGGAAAGTGGAGAGAGTGACTCCACACAAGAAAAGGACCTAAGAATGCTAGAGCGATTGACTGGAATGAGAACAAAGGAAAACAGAATCAACCAAAACACTTTGGGTTTTGGTGTGGTTTCCGGAAGTTTTGAGTCCTGGAAGTCAGGGTAGCTTTGCGTGGTTTTGTACATTTCTAAAGGCTCTCTCTGGAGGCACTCGAACGATACAGTGCTAGGCTCCAGACTGCAAAGCTGTGAGGTGGTTGGATGTGTGTGAGGCCCCATTGCATTCGGTCCAGTGTTTCTATTGAGACTCATGTAAGTGAAGGCAAGGCCATCTCACTTTTCTCAATGGCTCCACTCACTGGGATGAGGACCCCAAGATGAGATGTACCTGTGGCACTCCTCTTCCTTCTACAGAGAACTGTTTTGCCATCACCCTACGGAACAACTTCTCCAAGCCCAGCTCCCTCCCGGATGTTTAACCCACAGGTGTTGTGCTGCCTCCTGGCAGATACTGTTCATTATCATGGCAGACAATGGGATATGGTGAAGCTGGGAGCAGGAACGCTCATGTTCCATTTGCCAGTGTGAATTATCCTCCAATTCTAGTCCTCTAGTCGTGGTGGTCTCTGAGTGGCCCACTTTGAAAAAGAGTCTGAAGCCATTAGAACAAAAAGCACTGGAAGGGCTTAGGCTGCTAAAGGCTACATCTGGGCTCAGCAACATGCATACTAATAACATCATTACGGCCGAGTGGTTTGGAGAGCGTGTTTACTTTGTTGTGGTTGCCGTCACCTTCTACAGCTGAATTGTTAATATGTGGTTTTAAATTCAAATAGCACACAGGGCTAATTTTCTTGTATTTGCCCAAAAAATTAGGTTCCATAGTTCATCTAATTCTCCTCCACTTTTGCGTGTGTGGGTGGGGCTCCGTGTAGAGAGGACTCCTTTTCCCTGACAGTGAACTTGAACCTGCCTGACCTTTCTATAATGAGTGCATTGAAAACATCTCCCCTTGGAATGTGCCTTGTAGATACTGGCTATGCCAGTTTTTCTGCGTTTGATGAATTAAAGGGGCAGAGCCTTTTTCACAGTTCTAGGCCAGAGGAGTTATTTACCAGGGATAAAAATGGAGAAATGTGGGGAGGGAGATAGAGGGAATTGAAAGGGAGGAAGGAAACAAGAAAGGAAGGAAGGAAGGGAAGGAGGAAGGGAAGGAGAAAACAAGGAAGAAAAGATGAAGGAAGGAAGGCAGGAAAGAAGGGTGGAAGGAAGGAAGGAAGGAAGGAAGGAAGGAAGGAAGGAAGGAAGGAAGGAAGGAAGGAAGGAAGGAAGAAAAGAAAGAAGGAAGGAAGAAAAAAGAAAAATTTTTAAAAGCCTCCCACAAAAAAATTCTGCTTCAAGAGAAACTGGAAGTGATTAGACAAAGGTTAGTTTCTCTCAGGAGCTCTGAGTCTCTCCTGAGGTAGCAACAATCTTATTTTATTCTCCCCTCCATTTGAATATTTAAGAGCGAGCCTGCCACTTTAAAGTCCTGGGTATTTTAGTAACTATTTAAGTAGCACGTTTGAGATCTTCTCTTTCAATTCCTATACCTAATTTTCCTCTCATTGTTCTTTTTTAAGCCAGTCTCTCTCTACCTAGAATCAATGAGAAGGGAAAGATCTTTCGGACCAGAGCCACTCTCCTGATCCATCAGTGGGTTTCCTCTCCTACACACTCATGCCCATGGATGCATGCTTCTTCATTTTTTTAAGGGAGGAGAATACAGAATTGATGGCAGACAGCTGAAAACAGTCAGCAGCGGAAAGCCCAGCACCGCAGCATCTGATCTTAATCATAATATATCCTCTGTCTGCTTTGTCAAAATCTATCACTCAAGAGCACCTTCAATGGACAGTAATTTGAGGTGTGGCTTATTAGATCACACGATCTTATGAATAATAAAAAGTTATGGAAAATTGCATCCAGGACTGCTATCCAATTTTCAGTGTGTCACCCACTTTATAGTAAGGCAGCATGTTTATGCATGATTTCTGTTTCATATGTATTGACTAGATCATTTTCTCTGTTGTCCTGAGAATTGATGACACACACTGTATTAAGAATGATGACCTCCACAAGGGGGATAACACTTCCTCTAGATTACACTATTGTCAAAACATATTGAAAATTTCTTTACACATGTTACTGCTGTATTTTTCTGCCTGAAAGACCCTGTTAAAGTGAAATCTTGTCTTTCTTCCTTCCTTCCTTCCTTTCTTCCTTCTTCCTTCCTTCCTTCCTTCTTCCTTCCTTCCTTCTTTCTTTCTTCATTTTTATTGTTGTTGTTAGTGGCTTTTTTCCTTTTGCTAAATAAGATTGGAGGGACAGGTGTCAATTTTTTTCTCTTAATACTTTGGTGGAATGACCAATGAAAAAATAACATCATCCTTCAAAACCCTGTTTGGCAGGGCTATGTCAGCCCTTCAGGGCAATTTTGATAAACCTTTTTGGAGGAATCTGAAGGATACAGCTTTCTCTTGCATGCTTAAAGACATTACTGTGTAGAAGCCAAGGAACTCCATTATGTTTGGATTCAAATATTCTGATGGATAATTGGCGGCGCCGAAGGAAATTCAAATAGCAGAAGGCTTTATTGTAGATTGTTTTACTCCAGTTGCCCTGACAAAGTCTCACAGAGAGCGCTATTATTCTCTACAGCACCTCTTCCCCATACACACACACACACACACACACACACACACACGCCTCCTTCTTAGGAATCTACACAACAGTCAACTTGCAATGATGTAACACCACTGCTGATACCACCACCATGTGAAAATGGTGTGCAATATTACTTTCTCTTTCTCCCTTGCACTGGATCAAAATGCAAATTCACTCCCTGCCAGAGACTGAGCCCTTTGTGGCTGCTTTACCACACAGTACATGGTAGTATCTTCTGAATAAGAAGAAGACAATTGTTAAGCCCATAGAAAGCCAGATTATTGATCCTAGACAAATCTCCATATTAAGACGAATTCTGAAATCAGATAGTAAATAAACATTGGACCACACTTCTCACATCGAAGTTTATTCTTTTTTCTGACTATTTTCCCAAGGATTTGCGCTCCGTTAATCCTGTGATGCCTGCTGATGCAGCCTTACTGATCAAAACCTGAAGTATATATTTGGGCAGGGAAAGAAAGTGTAGCATATTAAAGACTAAATGTCAAGAGGTATTACGAATAGAAAACAGAGGTACGTGAGAAGGAATTTTATGTTTTAATTTAATTTATGGGACTTTTGTATTGGAGACCATTGAACTGATAGGAAATGAAGATAGTGCCTATCTAGCCTGAAAGATGTAATGCTTGTAATTGAAATTAATTGTGTTCTTTAGAGTCTCCGTTTCCCTTTTAAAGTTGGACAGGTGGGAATACTTTAGCCTTTCATTTACAGAGGCAAGTTCAAATCCTTTATAGTCGACCCCCGGGCTTTCAGAAAACCCCCTGACTCCAGACCCAAACACTCCTTCCTGCTTTCATTTTGCTTAAATCCCAAGGCCCCATCCACACCCTGCACACCCCAGGCCACCCTGGCTGGCTGCCCATCCACACATTTCTGTCTGCCTTTGGAGTGTTTTCAGAAACCTGTTCAACTGTGCTTTGGCAGGCCAGACACCCTGATCCCGCCCAGAGACCCTGGAAGAGGGGCTATCAAATTTCCTCCCAGGACCTGGAAGCTTGTGTTCTAAGGGCTGCAGAGAAGCAATGCTGTTTCACAAGGATGTGCAAACATGACCTCCTGTGTGAAAACTTACTGTGGGGTGTGGTGAGGGGTTGGATCTAGGAGGTAGAGAAGACCCTGGTCTCCCTTTCCAGGTAGCTGTTTTAGCTTTCCAGAGGACACAGTGAATTCTGATTTTCATAAAGGAGTTGCCTCGAGTTCTTCAAAGAGCTGTCCTGCAGTTCTTGTTGAGATGGCAGAAATGCCTACCACATCACAAGGAGTGCTGTGCCTTCACCTTCTCCAGGATAAAGTGGGACAGCCTCCCTCTCACCACAAAAGGCCTCACTCCTCCCCTCCTTGCTCCAGCCAGGCCTCCAAGGCCCAAAGTGACTTCTAAATCCCAAGTCATTGAGCAGCAAAGCAAAAGTCTCTTTGTCAGTCTAGTTGGTCTACAAGCTGTCTTAAGTTGATTGTCCTTGACTTAGTTTCTTCCTTTTCTACCCTAGTTATATAATTCTGAACAACAATATGTAGGCCTGACCTACTGCTGATGATGTAAGTAAGATGAAATAAAGGACAGAGTGGTGACAACCCTGGGATCAACCTTTGTTCTTGTCTCAGAGACAGCAATTGAATATACTGAGTAAGGAAGATTTATCTCTATCTTCTTTCCCTCCCTTCCTGCCTCCCTCCCTCCCTTCTTCCCCCTCTCTCTCACTCCCTCCTTCCTTTCCCCTCTCTCCATCCCTCCCTCCTCCCTCCCTCTCTCTCTCCCTACCTCCTTTCTTCCTCCCCATTCAGCACAAAGTCATTTGCCTTCTATAAGAAGTCTGATGGAAATTAATCTACAGTAGGATTCTAGACCGGAAGTACAGCTGCAAATCAGAAAGGGGATGGAGGTGTTTTATAAGGCACCAAACAAGCAGGGCTGCTCTGGACAGCAGATAATGCAAACTAGCTTTGCTGGAAATGAGCTGCAAAATACCTTCATTTTCTACTACACTGAAACCCTGATAAGATCACAACTGCTAGGGTCATACGGTATATCAGGTGGAATCACAGCCTTTAGAACGCCATTATTAATGCAGACAATCTCACAATCAAAGAGGATGAGAGCAGTTTCCAGATGCCAATGATTTGATCCTATCTTATTTGGCTGTTTACATTCAAATAATGTGACTGTATAAATTTAAATAATACAAACCACCAACAGATGGATCCCAGTGAAAAACTGCTTTCGCTGAGACCCTGAATGTACACTATACGGTGCTTTACAATTTATTTGAGCAGAGCTTGCATTTAAAAAAAAATGGGGAGGGGATAAAAAGAGACTCATTTCTTCTACCATTATGGAAATAAAAGGATAGTGGCTTTAGTTCGCGCTGACTGTGCCAAGGAAACATGCAGTTCCCTAACCTCTGGTACAATGTACCCATAAGGTAGCAAGCATCAAAGCATATTAAAAGATATTAACTGCATATTTGCTTATGAACAAGATAAAAAGCTGTAGGGCCTCCAGGTTCTCAAGCTGTGAGTGGAACAGCTTTGCAATTTGCCTGCAAAACTGCATTTTGATCTTAATGAATATAAAATGGCTGCCATTAAAAGTAAAACAGATTATTTCGGGTCTTCCAGGGCCCATAGCTCTTTGCTGGCCTTGGAGGGCCACTATGATCTTTCATTAAAATCTCACAGCAGGGCTCCCTCACCAGCAAATCAAGCCTTGCAGTCTAGGAGATTGGCTACATTTAAAAGTAATTTTCAGAAATCTACACAGATTTTCAATTTGGTAATGAAAGCCATAAGAGAATGCAGGCGGCGTTTTGTCGAATATTGTTACTGATCCAGCGCTCACATTCGTTAGAAATTAAACTGCCCCGTAACTACCGCGTTGATGGCAGCTTGCCATTTCGGCTGCGTTCTAATCTCCGTTTGTTAATGAGTAGCATGTGCTAATTGTTGTCATCCTTCCACAGGAGCGGCCCTTCCCTAGCTAACACGTTGTACCTGCCCAGAGGTGGAATCTTTTGCTTTGTCCCCGACCAAGTCAGAACAGAGAGCTGGAGTCACTGTGCTAGATGAGAGAGACGCACCCCTTCCACAGCGCCAAGAGGGAATCGGATCTCAAACTAGGTGTTTTCATTTTATTCAATGGATCGCTTTGTTGTTTCGTTGTTGGATTTTGTTGTTGCTGCTGTTTGGTTGCTTGTTTGTTGTTTTCAGTCAAGCCCCAAATTTCTAAAGTTCCAGACTAGACAAAATGTTAACTTCAAAGAATGCTCTCAACACTGAGGATTCCTGTAACCACATCAATAAAGGGTGACCTGCTTAGGAGGGTTGAAAGAAGGGAATGCCCCAGTGACCCGCAGTGTTTGTCCAAGTCATATACATCCATCCCCGGAATAGTCATAGAGTCCCACAGGCTTGCAAAACAGTTTGACTGGGTTCCTTGGTGTGTTCCCGGACACAAAATCCAGGCAACTGTGGGGGTATACTACTCTGAAGTGTGTGTGTGTGCTGGGGAGGGGGGAGATGTGTGAACTCACAGTCTGTGGCTCCCCTAAAGGAGAGAAGGCACAGAAAGAGGAACTCAGTAAGTTCAGTAATCTGGGGTGTGGTGCAGACAGACATCTGAAAGAAAGAGAAGCTTAAGATAATTACAGATGATTAAATAGAAAACATGTGCATGCGTTCCAAGACAGAATGAAACTGCCTTCTTTCCTTTATGCCTGTCCTTCCTTGATAGAAGGACTAAGGAGAGTTATTTTTTTTTCTGAGATCCTAGAAACAAAAATGTCAGATATGCTTCTCTTTTGGAAAACGCATTCAATAAATTTTCTTTACTTGGCAATTCTCTTTACCTGGCACCTTTAGGGCAAAGCACTTCCCTGCACTAAACTGAGAAACAACAAGAGCGGCTCTCCACTTTCTCTCTGACTGTTCATAAATCCTTCTTGCTGATAGGGAAGGAATCTCCATTAGAATAGCACTTCTCCCCAGCAGAGTGCTGCCAGCTACTAGAGCATATATGCAAAAGATATGCTTATTTTCAGGGGGCCAAGGCAGGCACTGTGCAGCTGGGTTAAGCAAGAGTCTGTGCTTCTAGCATCTGAGAGGCTTGCCTGGGCTAGGTTTCTTTGGTTTTCACAATGAACAATTTTAATTGGGCAGGATGTCTATGATTCTAAGGAAGTGACACAAGGACCCTTAACAAGGTGTCACTGTTAATGTGCGTTAGGATGTGAGGAGAGAGCTCACACCACAGCCTTGTCGCTGTGGCCTCGGGAGACCATGGGAAAGAGCTATAAACATCATGGTAAGCAGTTTTTAACCTGTACTACCTGTGTTTGTTATTCTAATTGCAGGAAACATCCCTGTAATACATTAGGGTTCACCCCCCCCTAAAGTGACATTATGAGAAATTCTGCTGAATCCTCCCAGACCTATAGGAGCGAGGCTTCTTTCGTTCGGCCTTTCACCAGTGACTGTAATAGGACTGAGGAGTTCCAGGTACATTTTGACAACTCTGTACTTTAAGGTCCCCTAAGCTAAGCTAAACTGTGAACAGAGGAGACATGGTATCAATTCTCACTCTCCAGAATCAGAATGTAACAAAATGTTAATGTCCTTTCAGTAAGTATCATGGGAAAACGCAGGACTTTAGGTCATAGAAGTCAATGTAATTATTGTTCAGATAATAAAGTTGATAACAATAATAGTAATCATTATTACTTCGGTAATAATAAAGTCTAATCATTTGCTTTGTTTCAGAAGTATAACGGATTGAAGCAAACAGTATTCTGGCCCATCACTTTTAATGCTTCAATTCTTTTGGAAAACATATATTTGTACATACATACATATGAATTTAATGAAAACGTTTACTTAAAAATTAAAGATAAAACACTTATGACCTTGTAAATAGCATAATAAAAGTTTTCAAACTGCAGGAGAAAAGATTTATAAAATAATAACTAAATGTTAGGGCCAAACAAATGGGGAGGAGGAGCTTAAAGTAGTCCATTGCAAATTGTCTAAAAAAATCCATATTTCTTTTATAATTTTATTATTAATTTGGCACTTCCAACAACAATTCCAAAGCCTTTATTTGAGCAAATCTTTGGGAATATTATAGTATCTGTTTTGAGCATACAAAGTTTTAAATTTTGTTATTATTATGAAAAATATTCTAAATTGTAGGCTAGAACTACTAAGTTCTTGAAATATAATATTCTAGTAGATATAAACTATGCTAGAGTATTAGGGGAAGATGTGCTTGGGAAGGAGCATGGGTACAATCCTCTCTTGAGTCTCCTATGTGTGGGGGAAGGATCCTAGATTCAGGGTCTTTTGTTTCACAGTATCTCAAACTCTACACTTCTTCTCTAAGTGCACACAAGTTCAGTTTTCTCTACTTTAGCATCAATGGCCTTCTCCATCCTCCTACGCATTCATCACATTCCAGGAAATGTAAGCAGATGTTAGGAGGATGAGGAGCAAGGAAAAAGGCAACAAAGAAGGAACGTTTGAAGAAGACACTTCTGCTTTGGTTTTAAACGAGGAAGTCCAAATGAGTGCCATGTGCATATTTCACCCACTAAGAGAACTGGCTAGAGACAGTGTTGCCAGGTGCCCTGTCCTACCCACCACCACAGCCTGCGAGTCTACAGCACTCTATCACTAGGAACAGCGAACACTTGCAAAGATATGCAGAGACAGGCAGCAATGAGTGTAATGCTTGGGAAGTAAGAGGAGGTATTACTGATTCTACTCTCATGCTTCCTGGGCTCTCAGGAGGACGGACGTTATATGCAGGATGGACTTCTTTCTTGAGCATTTGATAAGTGTCCGTCTGTGTTTCTAACTAATTGAGAAGAATAGAGGTTTCACATATGACATTTAAAAAATAGAACCTAACAAAATAGAATAGAAAAAAAATATTTTGAGGCACTGGAGAAAATCTGAAACTGGTATCAAAGAGTAAAAGAAGGCCTTCCAGACTGGCTCAAGTGTGTTATGTGGGGACCGACTTCCATAGATAGTAACCGCACCCTTCTGTAAAAGCAGTAACAATCTCTTTACCCAACATAGAATCTGGAAGATTGTCAGGACCACACTGGAGGAGCTTTAATATTTCTGGAAGGCAGAAATGAAAAGAAAGCAGAGGACCCCATACCAAGTTCAAAGGCTCATGTTCCCACATAGGAGACAAAGGAGAACTATCTTCTAGGATGTGACTAAAAACTGTGTGGAAAGGTGACATCTGCACTGAGGTTACATGTGACAGTTAATGCAGTCTCTAAGAGATGTGGACTCTACTCAGCTAGAGCATGAGCTACTGAGGGCCATCCACACACAGCAGGAAGGGCGTCTGCCTCTGTGTCTGTTAAAAATACCAGGAGACTTTGGGAAATAAGTAGGTGGCACAGTGGAATTTTGGTTTTGTTATTGTTGTCTTTAGCAATAGTTCCAAATAGCAGAGAGAAACTCATCCAAACAAGGTGAAGTGCTTCTTCAGAGATTGGAGAAAGTGTCTGTGGACAAAATACCCAAACCAAAACAACTACTTATACATAAAGTCTGAATAACAAATACTAAATAAAGTTTTCAGGTATGATTCTAACCTGTATCAGGACATGTGAATTAGAGGATTTTAAGTCGCAAATGAATTGGCAGAGATTTTTCAAGATAAGCAGAACCAATATATATGGTTTATATTTCATTGATATATGATAATTTATAGACTAAGAATAATACAATAAATACATAATTTAACTTTGAACAAAGAATAAGATGTGGATGTTTGAGCCAAAGGTAATAAGAAATTTAAAAGGAGCCGGGCGGGTGGTGGCACACGCCTGTAATCCCAGAACTCTGGGAGGCAGAGGCAGGCAGATTTCTGAGTTCGAGGCCAGCCTGGTCTACAGAGTGAGTTCCAGGACAGCCAGGGCTATACAGAGAAACCCTGTCTCGAAAAAACCAAATCCAAAAAAACCAAAAAAAACAAACAAAAAAAAAAGAAAGAAAAGAAATTTAAAAGGAGTGTTCTATTATGTGAGAGTTTGTTCTGTTAGCAGAAAAATAATGCTAGACATAGAATTTATCCTAGAATCCAGGAAAGCAAACATCAGTATACAGAAATTAAAGACACAATCCTGCAACTAAATATTTTTCATGGGAAAATAAGCCTATTTTTAAAATTCTGACAAAATAATCACATATTATTTTGGAGGTATATAAGAATGATACCATGAAAGGAGCATTCTTTTTCCCCTTTTAAAGCTATTCAGTATAGAATATAAAGGGATGTACACCCCAAATGGAAGGCTGAAGACATGGTGAAGAGCCAATATAAAAAGCGTTCTAAGAATATTGTCAGGAGGGTTGAAGCCTGACTAAAGGCTGAAAAACTGCCAAGGACAACAGAAAGCTATTTTAAGCTGTTTGTAAAGAAGAACAAAGGGATAGGTACATTGATTGGGGCACACAGCAAAATGTTAACAGATGTCACAGAAAACAGAACGATTCAACTCCTGTTTTGATTTTATGGTCTCTATCAAGAAGAATGATCTTTGGACTGGAGGGGGCAGAGCAAACAGACCTAAGAGAGAGAGCCAGGGCCCAAGGTGAGTCCAGACACACTACGGTTATCACCTGCTTCCTTTAGATGAGTTCAAGGCTCCAAGCCAGACAAACTATCAATACAGTTAATAAGAGAGCCTGAAAAATAAAACAAAAATAATCCAGATGAGATCAGAAAAATCCTCACAACTGTTCTGGCACAATTGTGGTTGACCATGAACTAATGTGTTTACAGAAGGAAAGCTTAAATTGCGAAACCAAAAATCTACAGAGAACATATTACTAGTCAGATTCTAGAACCAAGGGAACAAGCCCTATATAATTATGGTGATTCTGAATTGCTTGGATAAATGTTGCCAATAAGTGCTTGTTAATTAATTGGCTCAGTCTGTAGTGTTCTCTCGTGGCTTGTGACCTTTGCACCTTATTTTACCCCTGTGTTCTTTCGTTCTTGTTCAGCTTGTACACAGCTTTACTGTAGGATTTGCTATATTTTGAAAAAAAAATGTACTCTGTATTTATCTCAATTAGATGCCACAATCATGTACATGGTGCCCACTATATGAAGCAAGTGGGCTCTGTAGGTATGAGCTGGAAAATTGTGCTTTTTTCTTTCAGGAACTTATGACTTCTAACAATGGATGAAAGAGAATGACCGAGTAGGTGCCCAGATACCATGGTGTGACACCTAAAGGAGGCATTGATTGTATATCAACCATTATACAGGGCTACAATAGGGCTTGACATGCTTCATCAAATATCTCGAAAAACTATGGATCAATGTGTTTATTCCACTGACACTGATATACAAGACCAAGCAATAGTTCAGACTGAGATCACATGTTATATTCAGGTGTTCAAAGGCTACTGAGAGAGGGAGAATCAGTTTCCTCCAGGGATGAGCTCTATCATAGATTATAAATCACAAATAGCCAGCCCTGGACACATGAGCATATAAGCAAGGAGAAATAGACTCAGTGAGTTATAGAGACACCTGTGCACATGTGCATGCGCACACACACATACACACATACACATGTGACAATACTAAAAGAGGATGTCATGAATTTGAAAGGGGAGAGACACAAGGAATTTGAGGCAAAGGGAGGAGCAAGAATGATGTAAATGCACTGATCATACATGACATTCTCAAGAAATGATTGGACAAACAAAACAGTAAAAACAAACAAACAAACAAAAATGCTTCTATAAATCTGTTGTGGGGCTCACTCCTGCAGTCAGCACTTGGGGAGGCTGAGGTAGGAGAATCATCATGAATTCAGGAGCGCCATTTTATACAGAGTGAGTTCAAGGTCAGCCTGGGCTAGACTAAGATCCTGACTAAAGAAAAACAGAACAAACTAAAACACATACAGAAGATGTGAAGCCAGAATTCAAAGCCAGCATCTCTGAATTCCAGATATTGTGTTCTATTAGAACACTCTGCAAACAGAGGCCCTACAGTGGAGTACCTTGAACATTCCAGACAAGATGGAATGCTGTCCCAGGAGCATTCCCAGCAGAGAAAGACGACCACGGAGCTGTCACACCTGAATGTCCTGTCTTCTGGCATAGTGATATGCAGTCCATATCACTAATATGGGTCCTAGTCACAGGGGAAATAAAACATTGTGGGTGTAACAGTGCATGCTGTCTGTCTGTCTGTCTGTCTGTCTGTCTGTCTGTCTCACTCTCTCATCTTTCTCTCTCTGTCTTTTTTCTCTGTCACATCTTTCTCTCTCACATCTTTTTTCTCTGTCTTGCTCTCTCTATGTGTCTCTGTGTGTATTAGTGCACACAGAGATATCCTTATGATCAAATTGGAAACTATTAAAAACATAAAGTTTCATTGTACATTTATTTACCAATTTATTAGCTAATTCATTCCCAACCTTCAATGTTCTCTTTATCTCCAACTTACTTTTCTCTCTGTACCTTTAACATATGTATTTCATTTTATGCATGAAATGAGTTCTTGTAAAGTTGTGTGATTTTTTTCAGCAAATGAAATATTACATTAAAGATACTAGAGATGTATTCTTTTAAAAGAACCTTATGGCAAATTGCTTTGTAAAGCAAATAATGACCCTATAACCAATCTTTCTTTAAATCTAGATTTCCATATATCAGATTTGACTGAAAAAAAGGTACATCTGTACTTTATTTTTACATCTGTCTGCTGGCTGTACTGCAACATAATAGTATGCCAATTTGAAATACCATAATTTTTATACTTTCCCAGCTCTCACAATGCAATCTTAGAAAATGTATTATTTTCCATATAATTCTTACATCTCCTTTCTTTTCTTTGGTGGAACTTTGGCCTGTAGAGCTGTCTATCACCACCATCCCCCAAGTTAGGAGAGAGCAGTAGCACCTCATCTCTCAGAAAACAGTATGGAGTATTGTGTGCTCCCTTGGACAGTTAATATTTACAATGACCCCTGGCTATAAACAATTGCCTCAATTGTTTTACAAGTCAGTAAACTAGTTAGGCATCAGCAAGACTGGACTTCCGCAGCTGTATTGACTATCAGCTGACATATAGTAACATACTTATAGCACATACAGCACACACATGCAAACACACACATATATATGCACAGGCTCTGAGATGGAAATTGTGAGATGACTCCCCATACTCATCTAAAGGACACCACTTCATCCAGTTATGTAGAGTGTGTGTGTTGTGTGTATTAATACATGACTCAAACTTTTGGATGTAAATATACAGTACTGCATTAACTACAGACACTATCTTTGCCAACTGACTTCTAAAAATGTGTTTATTTTATATAATTGAAATTACACATTCTTCAACCACTTCTTGATATCACCCACTCATCTTCAGGTAGCAATGTTCTAGTCTCTGCTTTTCTCTCAGTTAAACTTTTGTAGACTACAGTATCATGCAATTTTTCCACCCCATGTTTGGTTTATTGCAATTAACACAATGTCATCCAAGTTCATCTATATTGTCAAAATCATGAAGATTCTCTGGAACTGGAGTTATGGATGTGTTTGAGCTGCTAGGTGGGTGCTGGGAACTGAATCTGGGTACCCCGTAAGAGCAGCCAGTGCTCTTAACTGCTAAGTCATGTCTCCTGCCCCCCCCATCAGAATATCATTTTTAAAGCTAAATAATATTCTTCTTAGTGTGTTTCTAAGCACATGTCCCATTTTCTTTATTCACCTGTCTGTGAGTACTTCAATTTCACCCCATAGCTTGACTATGTAAAGGATGCTGCTGTGAACACAAGATCACAGAAACCTCTTGAGAGAATGACTTCATCTCTTTTAGATATAAACTAAGGAATAAGACTGCTTGATCAGAAGTAGTTCTTAGTTTAGTCTTTGAAGGATGGCATCGCTTTCCAGAACAGATACACCAATGCACATTCTCATTAACAAGCAATTGTTACATTTCCCCACCTCCTTGCGGACACTTCTTCCCTTTATCATTTGATAGTTGAAATTCTAATAGGCTTTGGACTGCATTTCATTGTGGTATTGATTTGCATTTTTCTGATATTTAATGATTTGGGAATTTTTTATATTTTTCACACTGCCTCTGTATATCTTATTTTGAGATATATCTGTTCAGCCCCTTCGCCATTTTTAGTTGGGCTGTTGTTTTCATGGCTGTGGGATTGTTCAAGTTCCTCCTATGTTTTGGATATTAACCCCTTATCATACGGATAGCTTGCATTTGTTTCCTCCCATTCTGTAGGTTATCTTCCGTGCTGTCTATTGTCTCCTGTGCGGTGGAGATGCTCTGCAGTTCAATGCCATTCCACTTGTCAGCTTCTGCTTTTGTTGCCTCTGCTTGCAGGGTCACATCAGAAGCATCTTGGCCCAATGTCAAGGAGCTTCCTGGGCTTCCTTTCAGAAGTTTTAAAGTTGTAGGCATTCCATTAATTTTCAAATGAGCTGATTTTTGTGTATCACGTTGGGTAGGAGTCCAATTTCATTCTGTCGCATCTAAGTTTTGAATTTTTCTATTTACTGACAATATTGCTATTTCTCCATTGTGTGCTTAGAAACACACAGTAACTACCATTGTATTTTTTTATTATTGAAATAATAAATAATTAAAAATGGTCTCACAGAGAAGACAAAGCTTCGAGTGAATGTTTGTCCGTAAAAGAATTTTTTAGAAAGGCTGAATTGATTCCAGTAATATTCCTGTTATCAGTTGTCTTCATGAGATAGTTTCCTGCTCACTTAAAGCCTCAGTGTTTTTTGTCTGTGGAATGGAATGCTTGGATCCACTCTGATAGGCATACAAAATTCCACAGGCCTACTCAGATGAGATGTCATATTTCCTGGATGATGTACTTAAATTTCTTAACGTTTGTTCCTAGAAGGTATGCTTATATTAACAGTGTGTCTAACAGCATGTCTAACATAGTTAACTACACAGCCAAAACCTTTAAAAAGAAGAAAATGAAAAGTGAAATTAATTCTGTCACTGTGTTTATCCTGGATGAGGGTGCTGCCTGCGCCCTGGGAGACTTTCCCCAAAACCTACGATCTACAGTCATCAAGACCAATGACCAGTGTAGCTAGGATCTAGGTCTAGGAAGATTCAGGTCTTCAGTGGTTTGGCAGCACCATAGCTTCAGAGATTGAAGTCCTAAGCCAGCCCTTCGCACTAGTGCAGTCAGAGCCCTACTCAGAGCATTATTCTGAGCAGTTCAGCCGACCTCCCCGGCTTTGTCTTTTACCCGGAGAAACAACCAGCATTTTATCACCTCTCTGGCCTTTTTTCCTCTTGTGATCAAGGTGACTTATAAACAGCTGCAATAAAAATGATTTTTTTCATAAGCTTCTTCTCAATAATATCTCTGAAAAAAGCAGGGAGGCTAAGAGATACATGACATTCACAGATTTTGTCCCTGGAGCCACAAAATGCACCTGAGCAATTTCTTCATTTTGACCAAAATGAATGGTCATCAGAAAAACAAATGTAACTGTGGTGTCCCTGATTTGGTGGAGACAGCTTAGGGGCTCAAACTTAATAGACTTTTTCTAACTGATTAGGATCTCAGAGCGGGCTGCAGCATCCTGTCAGAGCCGATAGCCACATCCAAAGCACAGGCTCCGAGCTGCCCTTGATCCATGACCTTAGCGGAAACAATGGTGGACTATAGATTCTCCTAAGATTCCGAAGAAGGAAGTTTGAAGGTGGTGTTCATTTTACTTGGTGGTCTTTTAGGGAGGCAAGTAGGCATTAAACACATATTGGTACTTAAAGAAAATGCCTAACAGTCAAACACATTTCTAGATTCCAAAGGTCCAGGAAAAGCTACGCCTAAGAAGGGATTAGCTACTATCAGATGATATTACGACTGGATTAATGATGTTCCACTTTCACTATATTTATAAAAAGAGAGAAAAAAGAATAGGAATCTTTTAAGAAGCAGATAAGTGATTTCTATAAACCTTAAAAGCTAAAAGAAAACTCATTTTATAAAAGATATAGGTCTAATAGTGTATTTATTTATAAATCCTTAATTAGGGTATTTTTTCCTTATAAAAGGCCCTACATTTCAAGTAAATTGCTGTTAACACCATCTGTGAGGCTTGAGAAAGTGCATGTCTGTGCTGTGTGTGTGCACAGAGAGGGCCTCTGGTACCAGCGCTTTATAGGCTACAAAGTATTTTAACCGTTCTTATTTTAGACAATTGTTTTTGTAATGGATATACTAAAGGTGATCATTTTATTTTATTGCTCACCATTGCTGATGGAAATATTTTGTCATATGAAAGTAATTATTGTGACTATATTACTTTTCTAACCTGTTCATGTTGGGTTCCAAATACAGTATGAAATTCTTTCACCCTGTTTAAAGCAAAAAGTGTCATTGGCTACCTGACCTTCATCACACAAAGACACACCATGGTTATGTAATTTCCTTTTTTCTTTCTTCTTTCATGTGTTCACTTTGTGTATGGCTTTTTTCCTTTCCTTTTCTTTTCTTTTCCTTTCTTTTCTTTTTTCTTCTTTCCCTTTTTATTTTAGAGGTTACAAAAACAGTCTAACCTTGGTGGCAGTATGAGATAATAATCAGTGAGAAATGAAGCAACTGACATGAATATCATATGTCAGGAAATGCAGCAAATTATCTCAGGTCATCATAGTAAATAAAAGTAATTTATGCCATGTCTAAAAAAGGGAGGAAGGAGGAAGGAAGGAAAGAAGGAAGGAAGGAAGGAACAAAGGAAAGAAGGAAGGAAGGAAGGAAGGAAGGAAGGAAGGAAGGAAGGAAGGAACAAAGGAAAGAAGGAAGGAAAGAAGGAACGGAGGAAAGAAGGAAAGAAGGAAGGAAGGAAAGAAGTAGGAAGGAAAAGAAAAAGGAGAGTGAGTTGAAGGAAGGAAAGGAGGAGGCAGGCCAGATGTCTGGGTGGTGGAATCAAGGAAGGGGACACTGGAGGAGAGAACTAGTATTTTCAAGTTTGAAGTCCCAAGCCACTCTGTCCTGCTTTCTGTACTCCTAAAGGTAGAACAGCACCACACCTGGGAGTCTTAGTTATTACCAATGACAAAGGAAACCGTCATGGCCAACAAATAGTGCTTGTTGGCCTTCCATTCTCACCGGCTATGTCCTCAGGCTCCAGCTCAGCACAACTTTAGACCCTCAGCAGAAGCACAAGGGACAGGGCCCTGGACCGAAGGGAGCTGCCCATCAGAGGATCTGATGTTCATTCCAGAAGGAAGAGAAAGAGGTTGTATCTTAGTTGCCAGCCTCTGAGGAGGGCCACACTCTCAGTGTCATGACAGCTAGGGTTCTGATGGCCTCGGCCAAGCCTTGCAAGCATGCGGCGTCCTTCTCTCAGGAAATATTCCGAGCCTTATCCCAGTTTGATGATCTAGGATTCCATGCGAAGAGCCTGATGTCTTCTGATATTTTTTTCATTCATTTCTATACTTTAAATTTTTATTTCATTGAAAACATAAACTACACTATTTTGGGCCAAAGTCTTTAGAGACTGGTTTCTTAGAACTTTGCCTATGTTGCTGCTAAGGGCTCCAAGTGCTATGCTTGCTGCTAGAAAAAATTTGAAAAAAACTGAGCCTAATAAAGCAACTAATAGACATTTGAGTTTAGTCTTTCAAAAAGCCCTCTCAGCATAGATGTCAAACCCATAGTCTCAAATCATTTTGTCAACTGGTAAGTGAGGGCAGAACCCTCCTTCTAACCCCCTGTGCTGTGAGAGAGGAGTTTAGAGAGGGACTCCCTCATACAATGCCAGCATGCAATGAAGTTTACTTTTTTCTAGGCTGAAATGACATAAAACCGTTTCATAACTGTGTCAATCTACAGAAATTAAGGCACCAACTCACCAGCAGCAAAGAAGGAAAAGATGTTGATTTTTCTTTTCCAAATCTGATCACTCTGACAGCCAAAGCAAGGCTGTCAGAGAACTCCATACAGGGGTGGGGGGTAGACAGAAAGGTGTGCTTATGTCCTTATGAGGGACTTGGACCCAGAGTCCTGAGAACCTAGCCTGAAAGGGAAGCCGCTGCTTTGCAGATACTGGAGAAGATGCAGTCTGTGAAAGAAGTGAGGAGAAGAGAACTGGGTCCTGAGAAAAGCAAACGGCTGTCAGGCAGGAGAAAGGAGGGGAGAGACGGTCTGGGGGCAGGGTCTGGGGCAGGCCAGTCAAGAATACAGCACCCATAGAGTTGTGGGGTTTAAGGCAAGGTCCAGTTTCAATGGAAACCCAGTAATATAATGTATAATTTCAGGCAGGCTGAGGACTAAGTGGATTTAAGAGAATAGGAGGTGGACTTCCATCACCTGTTTGAGACACTAGGACATGACGACAAGAGCAGGCAGAGTCTGCCTGGAAAAGCTGCAGGTTCAAGAAGCGGGGAAATCGAACCCACTTACATTGGAACACTACTACTAGCCAGCTCATCTGAAAGTGAGCAAGAGTTAAAGTAGTAAATGTAAAACGCTTTCAGTGCTGGCTGCCAAGGTGGCTCAGAGGGTAAAGGCACTTGACATGGCGTCTGACGACCTGAGTTCAGTGCTGGAGCCCACATGGTGGAAGGAGAGAGCTGACCCCACAGGCTGTCTGCTGAACTCCGGTTAGCTTCCTACTGCCACATCCATGCACCCCCTACATACTAATAAATAAATAAATAAATAAATAAATAAATAAATAAATAAATAAATAAATCGTAACAAAATTGTAAAGTTTATTTTTTAATCAGGTGTGTTTCACAATTGCGTTACTTTCACACTATCTTCAAAAGTCCTCTGAAGCAGGTCTTATTGTTTCTCCCATTACATCCATGAGGGTTAGCGGTGTTCTGGGGCACAGTGGCTTAGGGCTGTGCCAGTGTCTGCTCTGCTGTCATCCTCCTAGTTTCCTTCTATATAAAATTAACTCTTCAACAAAAAATAGTGACTGAAACATACTTTCAATACTAAGGATGAAAACAGGTCTTTAAAACTGTAAACAGGGGTCTGGAGAGGGGTCTCAGAGGTTAAGAACACTGACTGTTCTTCCTGAGGTCCTAAATTCAATTCCCAGCTACCACATGATGGCTCACAATCATCTGTAATGGGATCCAGTGTGTTTGATCACAGTTACACTTGTGTGTGTGTGTATGTGTGTATATGTGTAATCTTTAATAATGTAAACAGATCTTTTCTTATAAATATCCTAACATTGTACACCCTAGCAGAAGTTATATTCCCTCTTCCCCTTGCAACTGTAGTGATATCCAGGATTGTGCACACCCAGCAAACATCAAGCACACGCCCAGCACAATCCAGTACATACCAGCACACACCCAACACACACCAGCACATACCCAGCACACACTACCACAGACCAGCACACACCAGCACACACCCAGCACACACCAGCACACACCCAGCATACACCCAACACACACCAACACACACCTAGCACACACCAGCACACATCCAGCATACACCCAACACACACTAGCACACACCTAGCACACACCAACACACACCAGCACACACCAACACACACCAGCACACACCTAGCACACACCCAGCACACACCTAGCACACACCAGCACACACCCAGGACACACCCAGCACACACCCAGCACACACCAGCACACACCAGCACACACGCAGCATACCCAGCACATACCCAGCACATACCAGCATACACCAGCACACACCCAGCACACACCAGCAAACACCCAACACACACCAGCACATACCAACACACACCCAGTTTACACCCAGCACATACCAGCACACCCAGCACATCCAGTACACATCAGCACACACCCAACACACATCCAATACATACCAGCACATACCCAGCACACACCAGCACATACCCAGCACACATCAGCACACACCCAGCCCATACCAGCACACACCCAACACATACCAGCACATACCAACACACCAGCACACACCAGCACATACCCACACACACCAGCACTGCTCTTCTACAAAAATATACAGACAATTAATTTTCAAAGATACCAGTCTCTCCTACATATGTTCAGACTGACATCCCACTGCAGGTCAGCTAGAATAATCATATCAACAATTTTTTTATAACCAAAACTATCTAAAGCAAGATGTTCATAAAGGATAATTAAGTAAGCTAATATTGTAAGAAGTCAAATACACAATAAGAATATGTGCTGAAATACCTGCTTTGTGTAATTCAGAACTGGTGTTTCAGGAGATTAACAATTATGATCGCCAGTCCTCTTCTGATTCTATAATACTCCACACAATCTTTTTTAAATTACTTTATTAACCTTTCCTCCTAGCACAGAAGTGCCCGATTATAGATAATATTTCCAAATCATCTGAAGTGTAAGTGTGTTTGATTTGCTCGGTAAGTATTTGTCTACTTTATTACACTGGCCGAGCACACCAGCTCCTTGACTACCTCCAGTCCAGTTAAGAACGGGGCCGTTCCCTCCCGTCCACCCTTCCCTTTGGGCCTCACTCCTAGAGACAGGGCTGGTGGTACACGGGAACACAGTACGTTTTTACACACAGAAACTTTGTTCAGTGCCCTGTCGTTAAAGTTTTAAGAACCCTAGGGTCAATGGAAAGAACATTGGTCAGAAGCAAGGATGCTGTTTAGTCCCCGTGTGACTGGGACACGGGCATTGATGAACCCTGAAGTCCTATCGTTCATATCCATCTGGTGGCCTTTTCGTCTATCTAGCCTTGACGTCCACAACACCTAGGACATGGCTTGCATTTCGGTGTGGCTTGTGCATGCATTTGGGAGCATCTACATGATCTGACACAAACAGAAAAGGATGTAGTGGGCTTAGAAAGGGCACACCCCAAGCCCCGCCATTTCCGCAGGGACTGGGCCAAGAGAAGCTGAAAATCAATCTTAGATTTGCAAAGTGCCTGTTGCAACTTCCTAGCTGTACTCACAGATGACGGGGTAATCGGATGGAACAGGGCGCGCACCTCACTGAGGAAGGCCAGCGCCCGGATAAAAATGCAAACCCAGGAGACCCTACGTATTGTCCACAATCAACAAATCTTGAAATTTCCATACGTAGAAGGGTTCCGGGGCTGTGTTAGAAATACAGGAGTCCACCGGTCAGTTCAGTCACCCATGGAATTACAGTGTAGGGTATGGATGCCAGTATTTTAGACCCAAACCGAGCATAAAAAACACAGAATAAAACTCAGTGTCAGCACAAAGTTGACAGCGAATGATTATAACAGCTTCGAAGCTTGAAAACGAGTGTAAATAACTAGGATCCCCGCGTGCTCACTCAGCCTGCATACATAACAAACCTGATGGACAGTCTCTCTGGTAAAGCAGAATGAGGCACTGGGAAGATGTGAAGATTCTGCCAGCCAAGAGCCTTGACTGTCACCTTTCTAACTAAATCAGCTCCTTCCACGCGGGGAGGGAAGCAGCGCCCTGGGTGCGCCGCGCAAGGCCAAGGGCCTTCTGCCTTGAAGCGGGAATGTTAATTATCGGCTCTTCCGTGGTTATCAAGGCGCTGCAACCCTACCAGCATTTGCACTCTGAGAATGCGTCTCTCTCTGCTCTTTAATCCTTGGCACTTTGAGTCCACAAAAGATTGTGAGCCCAACTCTGCTCTGCTCATTTCTACAATGTAAAAATGACGGCAGAGGAAACCTTTCCCCTGCCCTGGATACAACTGCAGACGTAGTGGGCCCTTGGAAGGAAAGGGAGCTTGCTCTTCTTTGGATGTATGTATGCATACAAATGTGCACAAGTCCGCGCTGAGAAATAGACCCGTGCTACCTGGTTTTGGCCTCCACCTTGAGTGACCAGAGTCAGCTTTGAGAAGGCAGAGTGGCATCACCACTAATATCTACTAACACAAAGGACAAACGAAAGCAGACAGGTCTTCTATGGGTGCCCAGGGACCACTCCACAGGTTTGTAATTCCTTTACAAGATAATTAATCAATTAGCAAACCATTCTTTCCCCCTTTGTTATTTATGAGGTAGGAGAACTGCATCTCCAAATGCAATGGCAGGCCTCTTGTATTCAAACTTTGCCCTTCAAACACATTGGTCTTATTTATCTGAATTGAGCAGATGCTTTGCAACGCCAGCCTGTTGTGACTGGACTGTTTGCTATTAGAAGCTGAGTAAGATTTATGCTAAGCAGAAGAACATAAATATGACATCCTATAGACATTCATGATGATCAACTGTGTTGTATCTCCTCCAGCCATGACTACTTATTCATATAGGAAAAGAGAGAGCAAATACAGTTGACATTGCTAAAAGGGGAACTATAGTCATTGGAAGGACAGATGAAGATGAGGCTCACACCGCGTTGCTCTGGAGTACAACTCTGAGGTCTTAAAATGCAATGAACTTGCTACAGTGTGTATATCCTGCGTATAGGCTCAACACCTCCTTCCTTCAGAGCTCCCATATTATCTGTGACTCCTCTTTGGAAAGCAAGGATGTCAAGCAGCTTTTGCTGAGAAACTGGAATGTTTATCAGAGGCCCCTCAGATACAAAGCCCTCAGAACCTAAAGTGAGCGTGAGCAGAGAGGTAAGGCTGTACAACTCTTTTCCCTCA
This sequence comes from Apodemus sylvaticus, assembly GCF_947179515.1. Lineage (NCBI taxonomy): Eukaryota > Metazoa > Chordata > Mammalia > Rodentia > Muridae > Apodemus > Apodemus sylvaticus. Next base: position 100,699,361 of record NC_067482.1, read on the forward strand.
GCCTCACCCATAGGAGCCTCACCCATAAGGTTGGAAGTGGGCAAGAGCTGGGTGTCCTGATGAACGCTCTCCCACCGGCAGGAGGCAGGTGGCTATGCTGATTGATTCCAGCATTCAGAGGCTGAGCTAGGAGAGCAGGAATCAGGGGCTAGCCTGGATGAAAGTGAGTCTCTGTCTCTCTCTGTCTCTCTTTCTCCGTTGTTCTCTGTCTCTGTCTCTGTCTCTGTCTGTCTCTGTCTCTGTCTCTCTCTCTCTCTCTGAAAACAAAACAAGGAGAAAAAAGAAAAATAAAAGAAAAATGGGGTGGGAAGGAAACAGGAGGGGAACTGTGTGGTTTTTTCTCTCTGTGTGCTCCGATCACCACTGTGTTCCCCTTCTACAATGTCTGTTGCCATGTGGGGTAATATGGAACATCTACCTTAGCCATCTTTGAAAAGTGAAGGAGGTTCTCAGAACCACACAGGTGTTTCATTAGCCACCTAATCCGAAAGTCTGTCTAGGACTACACTTTTGAGACAATAATTAAATATAAATTCACTCCATTGTGCACAGAACAAGGGCATTTCTAGTCCATCTTTACAGCTAGGAAATACAAACTCCAGGCATACAGGTGCCCTGACAGCTGCGGTTCCGACTCTTTCACTGAATCGATTATCAGATATCCTGCATGTTCTATGTTTACGATTCATGTAGTAGCAAAATTACAGTTAGAAAGTAGCAACAAAAATAGTGTTATGGTTGGGATTTGCCACAGCATGAGGAACTGTACTAAAGGGACACAGCATCAGGAAGGTTGAGAGCCACCATCTTAGTGACTTCAGAATGGACTCAGAGACCTACCGGCAGTCATTTGACAGAGAGCTAACAATACAAGAGTACTGTAGACAACTTTCCTACCCTTTCTCTCTGTTAAAAAATGACTTAGGGACAGACTGAAATATAATTCGAATGTTGAAAGAACTCTAAGACCTCATAAATAAGAATATTAAGGACAAGATCATCACGATACGAAGACCCTTAAACAAGCTATAAATTCCACAGTTCTTTTTACCTTAAAAGGCAAACAAACAAAGACTGGGCAGATGTGAACAGAAACAAGTGCTCCTCACTATTGAATTCACACACAGGAATCAAAATCACCACAGTGAATCTTGGACACATTACTTCTTAGCAAAATTAGCATAACCCAGCTCATCGGAGCATTAAAATTTAAAAAGTATTTCAAACTGTCCTCGGATCATCAACAGAGTCATGTCACAGATATTTTTTTATTGATTCGGAAGCCTAGGTGTAATTGTATTAATATTTTAATGTTTGATACATATTGCCTGTGATACATTGCTTGCATAAATAAAAAGCACCAGCATTCAATTGCCAATGAAATAATCACACAGTCAAGATCTTTATTATATCATGCATTATTTAATTACAATAATCAGAGCCCTTTTGAAGGTAAAACAAGATTAAAAAGGTTTTGTTTTATTGGATCTATATATTTGATTTAAACTTTACATGCTAGCTTTACATTAAGAATTTATAAGGCACCAGTTCAAATGGTGCTGTTATAAGAGTTTATTTCTTTTATAATTAGTACAGTACTCTTAAAGTACTCTGACTGTAAGATAATATTTCAGTATTTTAATGAGCTTTTTAAGTGTAATTGATGTAACAATCATTGAATTACACATTTATACCTGAAGAATAATGAAGGAAACATTTTAATGAGAAATTTAATCATTATTAGCAAATGATCTACTAAACTGCCATTTGCTGACATTTAAAAGCTTAATAGCAGAACCTGTGTTTTCCTCCATTGGCAGCAACAGTGATAGTGATTACTTCTGTTACTTCGATTACCCAGGTTAACTTGCTACCTGGGTAATTTATTTATAAATTTGAGAAAACTTTCCTTACCCACACTTGTCAGCCTTCCAGAAAGGGTGGGGCTTGGCACTTGGAAGGGTGATTTAAGTAGATCAGCCCCTTTCCAGCCCCAGAGGCCTGCACCATCGAAGCTTGCTGCTGTCTTGTGGCTGCTCACGCTTGCATCAGCAGCTTGATTCTGATGAATGCCCGGCACCGACAGTACCTCAGGCGGAGATCTTAGACCGATGTCAACAGGGGGTTCACAGCTCCTTCAGTTCTAGCACACATCAGCATTCAAGGCCTAAGAGGCAGCCGCGATGCACTGGGAGCCAGCTGCGGGCTGAGCTTCTCTGAAGGATTAGAGCGGAACAGCCATGCCAAGGGGAAATGGCTTAGAACGGAGCCACCGGCTTGAACTCTGCAACAATATGTTCTGAAGCCACAGAGACCTCAAGACAACACCAAACGGGCTGGTTTTATATAATCCCTGTAGGTCAGGAGAAATTCCATGCGAGCCCAGCTTTGGAACGGAGGATTGGGCAATGCCTACTCTGGCCAGTATGTGCGCTGGGGAGGCATGATATCTCGGGCAAGGACCAAAATGGACTCTGCTTTCCACTTCACCTTCATCAGTGGGCAGCATGCCTTAATGATTTTATAAGGGACAGTCATTTTTTAGACTAATTAAGCAGGGCAGATGTCAAGGTGCTGTGCGCATGTGTCTCTGATAGAATTCATCCATCTAGAAGGAAGAAAGTGTTTGGGTAGAAGGATGCTGTTACGTGATCTCTCTCCCTCTCTCCCTCTCTCCCTCTCTCCCTCTCTCCCTCTCTCCCTCTCTCCCTCTCTCTCTCTCCCTCTCTCCCTCTCTCCCTCTCTCCCTCTTTCCCTCTCTCCCTCTCTCCCTCTCTCCCTCTCTCCCTCTCTCCCTCTCTCCTTCTCTCCCTCCCTCTCTCTCTCTTTCCCTCCCTTCCTCTAATCCTCCCTCTGTCCCTCCCTCCCTCTGTCCCTCCTTCCCTTCTCCCTCCTTCTCTCTCTCTCTCCCTCTCTCCCTCTCTCTCTCTCTCCCTCCCTCTGTCCCTCCCTTCCTCTAATCCTCCCTCTGTCCCTCCCTCCCTCTGTCCCTCCTTCCCTTCTCCCTCTCTCTCTCTCTCTCTCTCTCTCTCTCTCTCTCTCCCTCTCCCTCTCCCTCTCCCTCTCCCTCTCCCTCTCCCTCTCCCTCTCCCTCTCTCTCTCTCTCTCTCTCTCTCTCTCTCTCTCTCTCTCTCTCTCTCTCTCTGATGCTTGGGAGGTGAAAGTCACTTCAGAAATCAGAATCAGGCTGCAGACCCCCAGAAGCTGTGAGGTGCACAACATGAGTCCTCTGTAAGAACTGAAAGTGCTGTTGTTAACCTCTGACTCGTCTCTTTAGCTGCAATACCAATTTTTTAATAGTAGCTTATTTTAGCTGTCTGACAACGTTCATTCCAGCACTTGCATAGCAATGTACAACTGCTTTACACGCTCTGCCCTTGTTCCTCTTTAGTCCCCTTCCTCACTGTCCTGCCTTCCACAGCCTAGCAGCCCCTCAGCTATCTTCATTTCCTTTACTCCCTCAGCTCCACAGATGAGACAAAATGGACAACCATATTTTTGTGGAAGTGTTGGATTTGGAGGCACAGTGGGAGTGGTCAGGTCTTGGGAAACAAGAGATCTCAGCAATGGCTCCCACCCGCCCTCTGGTTACAGACTCCTCAAGTCCCTCTCAGCCCAGGGTGCTGTGCTCGGCACAGTTCTCCTCTCCCTGGACCCCCCTCTCTTCCCTTCCTGTGCCCTCCCTTGCTCTCCCCTCCCCTCTGTTCTCTTTTTTTCCTCCTACTTCTCCCACCATTCATTCCACATGTCCTCAAAAAGATTTTCAGAATTTAGATATACTCGACTGTTCTTTCATGTGACTGAGGGAGCTTGTTTCCCTCAGTTCCTTGGTGACAACTCCAGCCCTGACCGCTTATGCAGAACAGACTCCCCTATCCTTGTGGACATCCAACACCTAGTCTTCCTACTGCACACAGATCAGTAGGTTACGGTAATATCCAATGACCACCAGCAGAGAGTATTAAGGAGATACAGATGAACCATTTTGGAACTGAAAGGAAGAACGGAGAGGAGGCAACCCAACTTCTTCATTTGTGGGTTTGGATAAGATGATTACTAGTGCTGTTCATTATGGCGGGCAAAACTGTCAGCATCCACACTCAGCATTCATAATGTATTGGGTCATATTAAAAGATTATTCATAAATCACTTCTGCTCATACGTTGGTAAGTAAAATTGTAATAGACCACTAACTAGCAAGAGAGTTCTCTTCTAATTACAGAATAATAGTTACCTATAAAATAGCCCATATGTAATGTCAAAAATGATTTAGGGTGGCACAGAAATTTATTTATTTATTTATTTATTTATTTATTGACATTTGTTGAGATTTAAATCACGTGTTTATAGCTACAATATGCATTCATAGGAAAGTGGAATATTTTAAAAACAATTTTCTCATAATAAATTTATATAGATAAACATCTTACCACACATCAAAACTACTTCATTGGAGAAAATCTGAAGATATGTGGTCAGCAATGTGTTGTGTATTCTGAGACTCTAGAGGATCAGAAGGTCTTACCCAAAAATTTGAAATGGCGTTATTCAGCTATGGGACAATCTACTGAGAAACTTTCAAGTATTAACTATGAGTCACAAAATTTCTATCAATATGCCCTTTGTGTTACAGTAGAGTTATAGTCATGCCCATGCATCAGAAAAATTTCTCTACTCCCAAGATGAAAGGTAAAAGTTTCTTCAGGATAGATAAATACATTACTATTATTATTATGTGCAGCACCAAACCAATGCACAATAAAATGGGGCACTTTCTAGAATGTGGAAGAACGTTGCCTCCTGAGAGCGTAATGGAGTGAGCCAGGGCCATAAGTAGATCTATTCAGACAGCAGTGTAGTGAGAAAGGGCAGCCCTGTGAATTGTGTGATAGTTGTCGATGCAATTTAATTCCTTCAAGTGTGCCACAAAATATTCTGATATTCAAAAGTGTGCCATTAATGCAAAAAGAGGGCATATAGGTGGGAATCAGAGAAAACTATACCAAGAATGAGTTCACAGCAAAGGTGGCTTTTAAACAAAGCACAGTATTTTATAAACAGTTAGGGACTCTCTTTTCTCTAATTACCTTGTTTTTACTCACTGTGTTGGACTACCAAAGACTAACTCATCCAGTTAGCAGACCAGACATAAACAAATAATACTTTTTGTAACTGCACTTTTAAAAGGCTCCATCTAAGGCTGTGGGAGTCGGAGGTGAAAACCATGGAGACTGTTAGCACTGGTTACCCTCAGGGCAGCATCATGTTGCTGCCAACAAAGGTGGTCAGTGACAGGTTTGTACAGCAGCTGCCAGGCCGTGATCCCATTCAGGGGATGCTCCTCAGTACACAAGAGCTTACACAGGAGATCAGAGACACAGTTATGAAGGGAGTTTCCCCTTCTTCAACTCTCATTCAAGGAGATATTTCACGACACAAAAAAATGCAGAGTACTACAACAGACAAAGACAAACACAGAGAGACTGATTTCACAAAACATCCTTCTGGGCCAGCAAATCAGCAGTACTGGCAAGGATAGTCATTACTCTCCTGTATACCTCCTACCTCTTGTCAAAGGGTAGGAGATTTTTGGTACAGGTATTGGTTGGTACCTGTACCAATACCTATTGGTATTGAGGTGGGTGCCTCAAGAGTTTAAGACTTCCTGTAGTGGTGCTTGTGGAGAACAGAGCTATAGGGAATATGAATGTCTTTGTGAATGGGTATAGAACTGCCATCTTTACAGGGGGTAGCAAGGAGTATAATCATTAGAAACATCAGCAGAAGAGAGGAAGATGGGATGTGTTCTAAGAAGCATAAAACAAGCTGTTACCTTGAAATGTCTAGCACCATCCATGTACGGAAGTCTAACCCTCCCCCCCATCTGAGAACATTAGCTTCATGCCTGCTGCTACTCCACTCTTCCTCTGGACAGCCAAAGCCTCAGTAAGCAGCATGCTGGAAATGTGAGCAGACAGGCTCTGATAACCCTGAAGTGGAAACATTAATTCTGAGCTAATTTTTTTAAAGTTTTTTTTCCTTTCTCAAACCTGACAACCATTTCTATGTTAACATCCTAGAACCTTTCAAAACATAAACTGAGGACTTAATGTGGTACTTTGTAATTGCTGGGACTTTCGTTAATAACATTTAATTCCAATGTTGTAGATCAGTTAGAAAACCCTGAGTGACATGCCTAAAAAGCAAGTGATCCTGTGAAATAAGTCAGACCCCACTACAATTTTGGAGCTCTAGATTTTTTTTTAAGTCTGACTAAAATAAGTAGTGCAAGCAAGCAGTTAATCTTCCCACCAAGTCCTCAAAATGTTGGTTGAACACGAGTTTTGGAGCTTAGGATTTAGCTATTTATTTTGAGAGCAAAGCCATGGGTCTGCTAAGAAAAACCTACACCCATTTTTATGGCGTGACTTTTTATTATAGGAGCCTCGTGTGGAGGTGTTCCAGATACAGCTTGGGCTATAGTAAATGCTACAGAATAGAGCTGCCTTGGCCGAGTGAGTGAGAACTTTTGGGTCAGACTACTTAGAAGTATTCTTGCACCTATCACTCTGCCAGGGACTACCAATTGAAAACACATATAGGTCACCAAGGAGGGGAAAAATCTTTGGTTCCATTAGAGTTTACCAAAATAGAATTTAGAATCAGATCCTAAGATTTCTGTTTCTGATGAGAAGCTTCTCAGTGAGCAGCAAGGATGTAAACTTGACTTAGATCATTTAACCAGAACAAGGCAAGCATGTCCACATAATCCTCTAATTATACATAGAAAATGAAAAAAAAAAACTATAAATACTAGGTGAAGGTGACCATCATTTTGTCTATGACATTTATGTGTTTATGTAGTAAACAACTAAGGACTGTAGTCTCCGAAGAAAGGGAAAGAAAGAATGAACCCCTTACTCACACAGCAGGCACTGTAAGGGTCTGCAGGCCACAGCACAAGATGAGAACTCCACAGAGCTCAATCAAATCCTCAGCTATGGACATAGAACTGGGATCCTATGGAGATCCCACAGCCTGGAGAGTTCACAGGGAAGAGAAACAGTGAGTAGAATTGCCCAGAAATTTGTGGAGTTAACCTGAATGCTCACCAGCACAGACTCTTGAGGAAACTAAGGAAAATCAGGGTAAGAACCATGCAAACAGATTGGAGAAACTCTGCTAAGTAGCTAGACAGGGCTGGGGAACCTGTTCCTGGCATCAGGATGGGATACTCCATAATGTCCAGAGCATGATGAAGAGGACACCAGAGTCCTTGCTTCATGATAGGAGCCCGCCAGGCCTTGGTTCAAACCCTGCTCTGAAGTCTCTCACAATCTGTCAAAATAGTACTCTTCAAAGTTAAGCATTGTAGGAAATGTCGTAACAGCCTACAAAAGATCAGGAAGGGAATTAAAAATATCCATATGGAACCCATAAACTCATAGTGCCGGAAGATTGTCAAACACACCGAAGATGGGGATATAAATAAATAAATAAACAAATAAATAATCCCCCACTCTAAGGCAAGCACGGTGGCACAGGCATCCCACACAGGACAGGCAGAACAAGAGGATGAAGGAATGAGGCTAGTTTAGACTGCACAGTGAGCATAAACCCTCCCAAGCCTGAGGAACTGTTACTGCTTTCAAAGTAGATGAGCAGTCACTGGGGTAAAGAATATTAACAGTTCATAATGAGAAGCATATTATGGATACTCTAAGTGTTCATGTACCTAACAAAAGACTTTCAAAATACATCAAGAATTTCGGGATGGGGGAAGGGCAGAAAATGGCAGAGAGAAACCGAGTTCAAAATCCCTTTCTCAATAATTGATAGAATAACAATCAGTACGAACATAATGACTTTAACCTATTTTATGTACAGAGAAAAATATACTATGCACCTGAGAATGCATATTCTTTTAAATAAACACCAAACACCAGGATAGCTCATAATCCAGGATACAAAATATGTTCCCATAAATTTAAAAGAATCTGAGCCTTGAAAAACATGTTTTTTTAACTACAACAAAATTAAGTTGGAAAAGGAAAACAGTAAGATTTATTATCAGTTCTCAAATATTTGGAAGTTTTAATAGAATTCTAAATAAACCATAAGTTAAGAAAATAAAAAGAAACTAAAAAGTCATCTGAGCTGAATAAAACCAAAAACATAATATATCAAAACTGGCAGAATTCAGTATAGTAGTATTTGAATTGGAAAAAGGACATTTTAACAGTAAGTTCCCATATTTAAAAACAGCATAGACATCTAAATCAATAAAGCCCAGCTTATACCTTGAGAAATAAAAACAAGAGACACATTAAAAAGTGAATTAAACAGAAGGAAGAAAATAGAAAGTATCACAGCAAAATCAATGAAATTGATAACATCATCAGAATAGCCATAAACTTACCCTTCAGCTGAGCCCTGAAGAATGGAGAATGCAGTGGGTATGCTGGGAAGAAGCCAGTAAAAACAGTGCCAAACTCACCAAACTCACCAAGGGAAACAAGCATGCGGCGTGTTTGTGGGACATTCCGGAATCTGCAGTTAAATTAAATTGTATTGAGGTAGAAAGTATTTTTGCAGAATGAAAATTGAAGAGGAGAGAGAGGGAGGACAAACACAACACTCAAAGCTGGAAACAGAACAGACTCTGGGCATTGTGTAACGTGACTCAGCAGTATAACTGGATTTTGTCATCATGGAAACCATTAAATGATGTAGCATTGAAGGGTGTTACCACCAAATCCTTATTCCCAAAGATCATTTTGAAGAAAGTATGGAAATCAAACGTCAAAGAAGGAAGCTGACTCTGAGCAGTGCTAAGGAGCAATATTCATTTCTATTCTCAGCTTCACAAAAGCCAAGGAACTTGGTGGCTAAAGAGATCACAAGCTAATAGCTTCAGAATCTCAGACAGAAGCCTGAACCAGTTGGCCTGGAGACAGGGCAGCCGAAGACTGCTGGGCATGAGAATCTGACAGATATTACGGAGGTAAATTATAAAATGGCAGCATGACTTCCCGTCCGGTGAACCCAGAAGTCACTACCAGAGTCCCTCCTTGTAAGTTACAACACACAGTAAAGGCAGACACACACAGCAACACTTTGGCTTCTGCATGCTGTCTTGGTTGTCAGAAACCCCTTTCTGGGTCTTCAAAGCCAGCAATAATTTGTCAAGTCTTCTTGTGGAATCACATGGCTGTTCTCTCTGTGGCCCAGTTCCTCTTTAAAAGACTCTGGTTTGTTCAACTGCTCATTCCCATAATTAGCTTATCTTAATGGAAAACAAAATACCACCACCACCACCAAAACTCCACAATTCAGTTGACCTGATTCGGCCAATAGGAAGCACAAGGATGCACGTGTAGCAGCAGAATCCTGAGGAGGGCATTCCCAGAACTAAGGGACTTGGTGAGAAATCCAAAGAGCCCAGGAAAGGCTGTGCCCTACACAACAAAGGTCTCTGGGACATGGGGCACTCATGGCTTCCATGCCACATTCTAGAGGGCAATGGCTTTGATGTTTGTGTCCTTCTTAGTATACAGTGTCACTTTAGCATCAGAACAGCATTAAGAATAATTGGAGACTTAAGGTCAGGAGCACTTCCATCTCACAGAAGCAGGTTAGAGCCTTTCTATAGAGGCTCTATGCAGCATTTTTACTCATTACCTTTCTATCCTTCTACCCTGAATGAACAAGGATTTTTATTCTCTCTAGAGAACTAAGCATTTGAGGTGCAGAACAGGAAGCGGAAAGTAGCTCTTGCTACACTTGCTAATTTTGAATTTCCCAGTCTCTAGAACTCTGAGAAAAATGATTCCATTTCTTATAAATTACTCAGACTCAGGCAAATACATATAAGAGCACTACATAGAATTAGCCATCATGTTCTGTCTGATATGAACACTTATGAGAACACATGCTTCTTGCACCGGACACCGGGTTTCTGTTTAAGATTTGAGGCATCTGAAGACTGTGTGAGAGTCTAATTGAATATGGGTAGCAGTGAAAGGTATGGTTGAATTCCCCCTCCCCCAAGAACATGTTCAGTGAAAATAATTAGACAGGATGATAAGGTTAATACATCTAGAAATAAAGGTCATTTAAAAGACAAAATCTCAAGGCAGTACAGAACAGGTCACTGGACTGTAAACAGTGCCAAGCACATTCTCTGAGTAACAGAGCCACCTCGGCCGGCCAGACCTCGGGTCCACAGGCTCGCCTGGGAGTGGCGGGGACCAGGGGGACGGGTGAAGGAGCAAACCTTCATTCATTTTCTTCTACTGTGCAACTCTAACAACCCCAAATAAGCTTCACGGCTGTGGCTGCCATGACATATGAGCAGGATGTCTGGCATGAACAGAGGTGAGCAATAAAAGGGAAGCAAACGAGCAAAAATAGATCAAAAATGACAAAAATGATGTGTTTTCATTGTTAAGAGTTGTAGTGAAATTCGCATCTGGTGAATTCCAGTCCAGCATTTCCATGATATATCTTTTATAATTTCCCTCTAATTATAATGAAAATCATTTTTCAATGTAATTTTGCAATAAAAATGTTTCTTTATTTCTCATTACATAAGAACATGATCTCATCCAGTTGTGGAGCAGGCTTACAATGTGTGCTCTGTATCTTCTCTGTCTTCCATTTAATCTCTTCCTAGTCTACAGATGTCAAGAGGTTCAGATTAAGCTTGTTAAAGATCTGCTTCACTCGAACTCGCTGATGATTATTTATTTAGCAGTTTTATGTAACCCTGTCATTGCTAAGCACTCTATTAATTTGCCGAGGGACAAATCAACACTAGTTATTTTTCTACCGGCTATTAGACTCGGTGCTGCTGCTTGCTACAAACCACTTGCCAGTTAATTATAAATTATGGGTCCTCTTTGCCTATATTAATTGATATCTCCTCTGCCATTGTAATACTAGACAAATAAATTGAAGGCAAGATTTATTAAGCAGTGTATGCCTTGTGTCTCTTGATTAGTATTCTTTACTTTTTTAACATTTATACTTGTTTATACTGATTTGACAGAGCAATGCATTAAAGAAATGATCTTTAGGGTGTTTTGTGGTTAAAGAAAAAAGAAAACCACGGAAAGAACTAGAAAAATTTAATAGATTCACAATTCATTGCAAGCAGCTTCTAAAATGCTGCTGGCTCATGTGCTAAAACCAGGTTGTGACAGACTCCTAATTATGCACAAGCTAATGTTCAAGAGGGTTTAAAGTCTGTGTGTCCTATTGTTCTGAGCTAAACTGATAGGAACGTCACCTTGGATCTAGCTTGCTTTGCTCACACAATGTCCTTAGTTGTGTGTTTGCATTCAGTTACACACACTTCTATGTTCAGAACCTGTTATCCTCTAAGCTTTCGTTTTGTTTTAATTGAGACTTGTTACATTGTTTACATGCAGGTGTAATATGTTATGACAAAGACGCACTACAGCTATTTTTAATTTTCAGCAGCAGGAGTTCTCGATGACATGAGCACAGAACCCAAACCTTTCCAATTGAGACCACAAAAGAACTAGAGTCAGAATTTAAGTGAGACAGGAGGGAAAAAATTACCAAATAAAGTGTTTTATTTCTCTTTTTATTGGGTATTTTCTTTATTTACATTTCAAATGTTTCCCCCTTTCCAGGTCTCCCCCCTTGGAAACCTCCTATTTCATCCCCCCTCCCCTGCCTCAGTGAGGGTGCTCTCCCACCCACCAACCCACTCTTGTCTTCCCGCCCTGGCATTACCCTACACTGGCGCATCGGACACTCTCAGGCCCAAGGACCTCTCTTCCCACTGATGCCCAACAAGGCCATCTCTGTCTTATTTGCTTACTACTTGGACTGTAGGAAGCACCAAAGAACTGTAAGCTTAGTGGAATGGCTTACCCCGTATTATTGTTATTCTATAATAATGCCAAAGCGCACCAGGACCCAGCCACATACTGAAAAATTCAGTCTCAGACATCCTAGTTTTGTACATATTTTCTTCACTTAAGTTTTGACCCAACTTCCTTGGTGGCATGCTGGATTCCCATTTGTTCCCCATTCAACATAAACCCACCAATGGATAGCAAGCTTGCTACTTTGGGTGGGCTCTTTGGTCATTTGCTCTCCAGGCAAAGAAGAGATGAATTAGCTAAACAATGTAGTTCTCATTCACTCACATGTAATTGCTTCTCTTTTCCAGTAAATCTGTGTTTGAAGTTATTAAAGACTAAGTAGAATGTAGGAGGATGCCCTTTGAGTAAAATCAGTTAGCCCGTTCAGAAACAATGCATTCTGAGAATATGCTATAATCTTGAGCCACATAATAATAAAATTTGAAGACTCTTCTCCTATGTGGTATGCTAGTGTTTTTGCTTGCCATTCCTGGCCATACTTTCCAGTGAATGTCATTGCATGGCCTTCTCTTTCTAAGTATGAACTTTCCAGTCATGCTTTATGTCCCCTCTCTTTGACAATGGCTTCCTAAGACCTACAAATGTGATTCTTGATAAAAGTTATACATTGACACTAGTGACCTTTCTGCAGTTAAGAATGTTTTCTTTCCCTTGGTATTTATAGTACCCAGAACAAAATAAGAGTTGGTCACCTATTCACTTAGAGGATTTACTTAGTTAGAAGTAATATTAGTTTATAATGAGCTGATGATCTAGCAAGAAGGGCTATGATAGGTGGTATTTTACAGATGCCTCAAAGCAGAGCTGTGATGCAGTGCTGGTATAGGTAGGCACAGTGACAACTCATGGAGACTCGCCCAAGTGCACGCTTAAGCTTGGTTAAGCCTTTCCTTCACTATTTCTCATTCCTAAGCTGTCTTCTAGCAGTCAGTACAGGAATGATGGACTAGGTCCTGTGAGGCCCACTAAAGCTACTTCCACAGCATAGTTCGCTCTAGGTTTAGATTCCACTGTGGTTCCAGACTCTTACAGGACACATGTGAGAGCAGAATGGAAGCAGGAGGCTTGTTAGACCCTCTCCCTCCCACATGACTTTTCTCTTATTTCAGTGAAATAAAATTCCTTGTTCCTCTTGTGTCTGTCGTGGTCATGAGAAATCTGTCTGTCTCCATTTTGAAAGCAGGAGCGATTATTCTGTATTTCTAAAAGTAACTTTCCATTTACTGTAAGAGTCAGCCTGCTTCCTAGAGTCCAACCCATGACCCTGACTTGCTTTTGAGAACACCCAGATGTTCCCTGGCCCTCTCTAATCACCCTCTCTAATGGCAAGGACAAGGTGGATTTTGTTTCATTTTGTTTTATTATTGAGATTTTTTTGTATGTCCTTATCACCCCATTATCTCTCTTCTGTGAACCTGCACCCTAATAAAGTCAAGCTTACTTCAAATTTGGCTCAAATTGTGTTAGCAGTATTCTTCATAGCCAGTGGGGTTGTGTAGCTGGGAAGAGACGCCCTGACCATGACTATTTTTATAAAGGAAGCATTTATTTGGGGATTAGAGCTTTATATGGTTAGTCCATAGTCATTATGTTGGAACAAGCATCCTACTTGAGCAGTATCTGAGCTTTCCAACCTGATCTGAATGCAGCAAACAGAGCAACAGAGACACTGGGGTTGGCATGTGTTTTTGAAACATCAAATCCCACTCCCAGTAACATCTTCCAAAGAGGCCATAGCCTAATCCTTTTCAAACAGTTCCATTAACTAGGGACCAAACATTCAAACATTTTAGCTTATAGGAGGCCAGTCTATTTAAACCATCTCAAGTGAATAATCTTGAAATCTGTGTACAACTATGACACAAGATATACATCTGTCCTACAGATGTGGGCCATGCTTCTAATACTTACATTTGTGTTTCTTAGGGCTGTTTTCACCTTTACTCTGGAGGTGCCAAGGCCATGCGCTCTCTCTCTCTCTCTCTCTCTCTCTCTCTCTCTCTCTCTCTCCCTCACCCTCTCTCTCTTTCTCCTTTGCTCTCCTTACACTTTTATGATATACACTATATCCATTCAGTGAAACAGTGAAAACCACAAATCTGTCATAGTGGAGAAACTGCTTTCTGGGCTATCTCTGAAACCACAGGTGCTCTCCAGCCAAGGAATATTCAAACAAAGCCATATCTTGTATACAAATTTAAAATATGACTATGATAGCATGATCAAGGTGCAGTATTTGCTCATTAACTGCAAGATATGAATATGAATCAGATATCGGGAACATAGCATAATCTATGTATCCCTACAGGAAGAAATATTGTCTCTACAGCTACAGGAGCTAGAGAGCAAGAGACTAAGTTCCTGCCTGCACCAGGTCATGGAGGAGTGAAGAGCGGGAACAGTAAGGAGCAGAATCTGCATTTATTTCGAGGTAAATATACTATGGAGTTCATTATTACTCCAAACAACCAGTCCACTTTAAAAGCCATTGTACATCTGATGGGGCTTTGGAATTTGATTGCAGAATTCTCTGAAAGGGGGTTGTTTGGGACGTAATTAACATGACAAACAAGAGAAAGACACAAGTTTAGCGAAAAGCTCACTCTGAGTGGATAAATTTCTCTTCTTCCTTTCTCTAAGTGGGAAGGAAGATGAAAGCATGGAAAATAACTGCTGACGAGTGTGCCTCTTAAGCTAAGGACCTGTGCTGGGAAATTCTACTTTGTCTAGCAAACACTGTCAAACAGAAACCTTGAAAGAGGAACATTTATTTTTCTCATTTTTGTGCAAATGCTCTGTTCTGACCTCAGGGCTTTCCTGACAATGCTCCAGGTCACAGGTGGTAGGAGGGGCGGGAGCACCAGGCAGGCTTGGGTTTCCCTGTGTGCTCACAGGGCGCTGAGCAGTCGCTCAAGCTGGAGGCAGCAGGAACCAAGGCACCTATGGGTGTCCAGCTGCCAAGCAATCCCTCCCAGTCTGCACAACAGTCCTTGCCAGTGTCTCAATTTACTGCCTCCCTACAACAAAGCCATGAAGCCTCGACTGTGTAACCAACCCTTCATTTTTCAACCATGGCAATATCTCAGGGCACACAAAGACAATGACTGTTTTTATGTGACTTGGAAGAAAGCACGCTTCCTGGTTACTCTAAGGAGGTGATGGTTTAGTGGTTGAGACCATGAGCTGTGTGAGAAAACAGAACAGGATGTTCTCCATGTGAGAGCTCTGCAATCTACAACCCTATGGATGTTTTCCTCTCCTAAAGGACTGAAATTCTTTGTTTTTTGCTGTCTGCTTGTTGATATTGTGTTGTTTTGGCTGACACAAGGTCTCACTGTATAACCAGGCTGGCCTCAGCCTCTTCTTGCAGCAATGCTCACAAAACCCAGCCAATAAATGAAGTGCATATCTCTTGCGAATTAAGGAGATTAAATGAGAGAACACAACAACACACTATTTGGCATACACTGAATGGTCAAAACAATGTGAACTTTATTATTATGTTAAAAACGTGAATTTTAACCAGTGCCAAAACAAGACTCTATGTGCAAGGAATTTAGAGGCATACTTGACTATAAAAGAAAATAAGGGCTAAGGCAGAAGAAGCCTTGGAGTCCACTCCCTCCCACCACCCACCCCAGCCCCAGCCCTGCCCAAGGACAAAAGGAAGGAAGTTTGGGAGAATGCTAATTTAGTGTGTGTGTGTGTGTGTGTGTGTGTGTGTGTGTGTGTGTATACTTCCTCCTCCTTCTTCTCCCTCTTCCATTCTCTGAGATTAGATCTTACTATATTAGCTCAAGCTAGTTCCAAACTGTCTCTCCTCCTAGGAATCTGAGTTCTAGCATAATAGACATGAAGTCCCATGCTCAGCACCTAGGCTGTATGCTCACAACCTTCCAAAACAATGATAGCATCTATCACAGCACTGCTTTTGGTCAAGGCTTAGGTGATTTTCACTCTTAGAGTCATGTATCTATAAGAATCTGATAAGACCAGTTCTCCTTTTGCACCATGTGCATATGTCCATAAAGAAAAGTTCTAGAGGTTGGGAATCCTCTGATGTCCATCAGTGCTGGCAGGGCTCACCAGCACATCAGCAATGTTAAATTTATAAAGCTCCTAGCCTATAGGATTGTAAACTCTCCTCCAATTTTTAGACTCTTACAATTGTGTTAAGGTAACAAAATGGTTAGTCCTACGAGGATGGTATTAGTTTAACATATGAAAGTATCATTAAGCAAGTTAAACAGACTCTGGAGACACACATTTAAATAATAGATATATGAGGGTAGGAAGGTTAACTTTATTTTATTTTCTTTCTCCATAGATGATGTGTCTACATTTAGTGTTAAAGTATAGATGCTTAGGTAATTTCATTTACATCTTAAGAATCTTCTACTCAGTATCTTTAAACTTAATAGCATGGTGTTATTATAGATCCAGCCTGTAAACTTCCATTACCCTACCCTTAGTTCTGTTAGTTTATGTTTGTTTAAGGCCTCCCCGCGAGTGCCCTTCTTTTCTTAGGACATGGACATGCTACCTTGCCCCCTCTTGTATAAATCTCATTAATGTCACAACCTCACCGAGACAGACAAAAGGGAAAGGAGACCCATGAAAACTCAGTCACCACATTGGGTCGACTCTTAGGAAAGTGTTCTGGGACATAGTCCATTCACCTCACACCTGCAGTAGCCATATTGGCTACCCCTGTATAGCGGGGCGTGTGTGCTGTAGTAGAGGAAACAACTCCTTTCAGTATCAACCGTGAATGCCTCCAATCCTCAGTCTCTGAAGTGCTTGGCCAGCTCAGCAGTCTGAGCTCTCCATGTTCTTTTTTTGGAGGTTAATGCCAAGACTTCAACCTGGTGTTTTTTCCGTGAGTTTAAAGAACATGGCAAGTGACAGAGGTCTGGAAGAATACATTTCTTCCAAAGCTGGTGACCAATTAGTTGCTTGCCACTGACTGTCATTTCCAGGCTATGAGGGCTGCGTTCTTGTGGCCTGGTGATAGACACACTGTTTATTTTCCACTTTACAGCCTTTGCCAATACTCTGAGTCCCACACCGCTGCCTTTAGTGCTGCTCTTCTGGATCGCTTGTGACAGAGGACAAGATAAAAGGGACGTGCGAGCGTGCAAACTGGCAGCTGTGGGCAAACTGATCTGGGGCACAGCAAAGAGAATGGCTATTTTAGTACCTCACCTTTTATACTAATGCTTCCAAATGGAATCAGGGAAAAGAGTCTACAAGGTTAATGCTCAGACATAAGCACGGTGGCTAAAGACTTTCTGAGGGTTATTAAGCTGTTGACAAGACGAGAATCAGACAATTCACCACTAGGTCCATAATTGCCTTTCATCTCGGAGCACGTCCCCCCACCCCACTAACTTTTATGATTCATCATATTTATTTTTTGTTTCCTCAAGCAACATCTTTTATTAGTTGCACACTCACTGCAGAAATTTAATTTCTGCCAGAGAACAACAAAGCTGTTGATTATTATTATTGAGAATCTGGTACAACATCGAGTGAAATAAAATCTATAAGGCATTAAAATGACAGATTAGGCAAGAGCTGTATTCATTTACAAGTGTTAGAACATCATGCTAATGCCTCGCAAGCACAACATAAAATGAAAATCCACTCTCTCATGCTGCTTTAGGAAGGAGTGCCACGGAGCTCCCAGGAACACAAGCCAGAGCCGAGAAGCCAGGCAACGGCCTTTTGTAGTTTGCTTATAGGTTCATCCTTGACAAACACAAATAAAAGCACTCCTCTGATTTGCACAGTCAGAAGCCCTTCTCGGCTGGTCATCCCAAACTAAACATTGTTAATCCTGCTAAGTTTTATGTTTAATAGACACCTTGTTTTTTAATGAAGAGTAATTCTGCACTCGTCAGGCAAGTTCAGCTCTGTATAGATTATCTTAGGAACCCCAGAGAAAGTGGATAGCAGGGCCCTGGGATAAATGAGTCAGATTTATTATTCATAAATTTCTCCCCCATACTTTATGTATACCCAAACACTCAAAACTTATTAAGCCACCCCTGTTTGAGACAGCATATCTGTGCTTTTAAATCATGTGTTAGCTAAAGACAGATAAGAACAGGGAACTTATAAGAATACAGGAAGCCATCTGGCTAAAACTTGTAAACATCAAACTTCGTGCACTAATAAGAGAAGAGAACACAGCTGTATCAGTCAGGATGTCTTCAAAGAATGACAAGACTGCCCTATCTAAAGCTGGTAGGACAGACAGACAAGCTCTAGCTCAAGGTCTGCCTCATCTAGGGAGTGAGTTCCAGGACAGTCAGGGCTATACAGAGAAACCATGTCTCAATAAGTAAGTAAGTAAGTAAATAAATAAATAAATAAATAAATAATTCCAGAAAGGAATCCAGGAGCTCCATGTCCCATTATTTTCTGATGGAGATATCTTGTAAAACAGTTTATAGGCAATTCATTAGAATAGTTAACACTCACAGGTACTTAAATAAGGGAACTATGTGGAGATCAACTTGATTCATGGCATTATTTGCAAAATATGATGCTTATATATTTCTATATAAATATATAAGTTAAATAAGCTTATAAAATCAACATATGTATTTACTATAATAATACTAATTATATGTATAATTCTCTCTAGGTCATACAAATACATAATGAAATTTTGAATCAAATTCTTAGATTCAGATATTATTTAATTCTCATATGGCAAAAATCAGGTGTGGAGGACATCCATTCTTCAAACCACTGTTGTGTGATCTTCACCTGTTTGACTTCCTGTTGACGTTAGTAAGTGGTAAGAACTGTTGAAAAGAATCTGCTAAATGGCTCTTCTTAACACCAAGGATGGCAGGGTGAACTGCAAAGGAGAGTCGGCAGGGAAGGCTTCACCAGGGCAGTGTCAGATACTGCTTGCTTCCTACTCATGCTGTGGAGGATTCACTCATAAGAGACATTAAATTTGTGTGTCACTATCAAGTCTTAGAGCACATGGAATACTTCCACTCATTCTCTGTTCCGGAGAACACATTTTAATATAAGTCAGTGAACACAGAAACCATCGAGAATGGCCTATCAAGGATACAGAAGGATAATCACGGAAAAATTTGTGATATTTTTTGTCAATACACATTCCTGGTGGCAGTACATGGTAACTTGGATGCGGAGGTGCTGACAGGGAAGAAGGATGTGACTAGGACTTATCTTTCAGCCCTAAATGCACTATATTGGACAACCCACTTCCATCTATAATGACTGGTTTTAGAAGGAAGGGATTTTAAAAAGAGATCTTGCCCTAAGATGCCTCATTGGTATTATGAAAGCAAATTGAGAACATCTGACGTAGGAAGGTGGAGGAAGACACTAAGGTACAAGTCAATCAAATAAACGTCCATCATTCACAGTCGGCTTTGCATCAGATTCTCTTCCCTTGCTAGACTGTCACTCTTTAAACCATTTCTCATTATGAAGAATGGAATGGAGTATTTTCTGAACCTGTGCATAAGTATTCTTTGAATTATGGATCCTGTGTGAAGAAACAGAACTGAATGAGCAAAGATTGCCTGACTCAGAAATCTTGGAGCCTGTATAGAAGTCTAGGGATTGTGAAAGTTTAAGAATATGGTATGGGAGATAGACACAACTCCAGTTATATGGTGACACCTAAAGTTTTTTTTTTCGATATATTTTTATTTACATTTCAAATGATTTCCCCTTTTCTGGCCCCCCACTCCCTGAAAGTCCCATAAGCCTCCTTCCCTCCCCCTGTTCTCCCACCCACCCCTTCCCACTTCCCTGTTTTGGTTTTGCCCTACACTGCTACACTGAGTCTTTCCAGAATCAGGGTCCACTTCTCCGTTCTTCTTGTACGTCATTTGCTGTGTGGATTATGTTTTGGGTATTCCAGTTTTCTAGGCTAATATCCACTTATTAGTGAGTGTATACCATGATTGATCTTTTGAGACTGGGTTACCTCACTTAGTATGATGTTCTCCAGCTCTATCCATTTGCCTAAGAATTTCATGAATTCATTGTTTCTAATGGCTGAATAGTACTCCAATGTGTATATATACCACATTTTTTGCATCCATTCTTCTGTTGAGGAATACCTGGGTTTTTTCCAGCTTCTGGCTATTATAAATAGGGCTGCTATGAACATAGTGGAGCATGTATCCTTATTACATGGTGGGGAATCCTCTGGGTATATGCCCAGGAGTGGTATAGCAGGATCTTCCAGAAGTGAGGTGGTGAGTTTTCTCAAGAAATGCCAGACTGATTTCCAGAGTGGTTGTACCTAAAGTTGTTTTTTTTTTTTTTTTTTTTTTTGTACCTAAAGTTTTAATGAAGAGAGATCCATCCATCCACTAAGGTAAGAAGGAAGTAGGAAAAAAACAAAACACATAAATTTGAGTTCTGGCATTCTCTCCACTGTCTGGCTGCTAATTTTTTGAACTTCACCCAGGCTGTGTGTCCAACAGACCACATGGTGATTGCTAAATTGCTCAATGACCACAAGCTACAATCATGAGGAAATATTCATGAAAATTAACATCCCATTTAATACTTACCACATTTTCAGCCAATACTTTGTGTACCAGAAAGTCCTCGAACTGGCTCCAAAACTTTTCAATTCTGACAAATGCACTGGCCTCTCTCCAAGGAGTTGGGCAGCAATCTGTGCTCTGTGCGAGAATATGGTGGTGGCACTAGTGCTGGGGGAGGAGGGGAAGAGGGGAGAGTTCTTCCCAAGACTATCTAAAGGCCAATGATCTTCAGATGTCCCCAGCTACCAAGGTCTCCTATTACCATGGCAGGAGGCAGGACCTTAATCACATTAATCTTAGGTAATCAAAGCTGGAACTTGGCATCAGCAACAAATATTTGATACATTTTGTTAAATAGGAGAAAAGTCACATTTGCTTTTAAAGTACAAAGACATTTATAGGAACAAAAGCTCAATTATAGCCCCTTTTATACTTCTTTAAAATAGATGAGATTATGCTCATTCGATGAGTCTTGTCCTCTTAACGATCTTGTTGTGCTAATAGGGAGTGTCTATCCTAGCATGTTGGTGTCACCCATACTTGTAATGCTCAGCCTCTACATACTGACCAGTATTGGCCTCCTCCTTATGAAAACTGGCTTGCATAGTTGTTTGCATTCTTTAACAACTTTCAAATTTTTCTATCCACATCCCATGAAAAACTGGGTTTTCTAAAAAGGTGAAATACATTCAAGTATCTGTCTGACTCAGCTCTGATTTTCTTTAGGTCTTTAGGTAATGTTATTTGGCAGTTTGGAAATATACAAACCTATCCAGTATGCATAGTTGACCAGCATAAAAACCAGCCCAGTATGGCATAAGTGAAAGAAGACACAGCTAGAAGCAGAAGAATTTTGTTTGCCTCCTGTCTCTGGAATTAGCAATGTGATTGAGACCTATGAAGTTAAAGCTTCCTTTGCTGCCATTTAATACAGAAGTATTGACACTAGATAGTTTGCAAGGTTCACTTTGTTACTAAATTTCAAGCTGGATGATTTTCACTCTTGGAGAGAATACTCATCCTTACAATGACCAGTCACTCTGCCCTTTGAGGGCCAGCGACCAATTCAGCACTCTGTGACCTTTTGCATCCAGTGTTGAAGCAACATAGCGATGGATGTCCAAGCCCAACACCGGGTGACTGAGTTCCCAACATCAGCCTTTTCCCCTCTTTTGGTCATTATTGCTTTTGCTTAGACAGGTCTATGAATATTGGCAAGAGTCTCTTCCTCTCTCAGATCCTCAAATCCCCCTTTCTATAGATGTTTGTAAAATAAGGACCCTCTGCAGTGACCCTACACAGGAACTTTAAGCCTGAGCACAGGAGATTCTTTGGAGCACATGAGAAGCTTGCTTTTGGAATAGTGTAGTTCCTGATACTGGGCACCCCCAAGTTTCTCTGCAACAGAATGCTATTTGTAAAGAAGGCACCTAAGAGAATTCAGACGTGCAGGTAAGTGTACCTGCAACATTCTGGGCCCATTGAATAAGTAACAAAGAGAGTTCTGAGGCACACTCTAAACATTATCCTTCAGCAGTACTGTAATGTTAGCTATAAAATCTTACAATCAGGCTCCCAGACTTAAGTCCAATGCTTGATTTGATCTGATTTCCTTTACCAAAATAAACAAACAAACAAACAAACAAACAAACACTCATTTGGTGATCTCCAGCCTAGAATATGCTGTAAGAGATTTCCAGAGAAACTCAAAAGAGTATAGAATAAACAGTGTGTGTTGCTATAAGGTATTCTTATGAAAGTCAACTGAAAGTAAACTGAAGACATCATTCCACTAATATAAATAAATCAAAGACAAGTGTTTTTCTGGCTGAATAAACTGCTCTAGTCCCCATACCTCTCTTTAATTTTTCCCCAAGCCTTTTAGAATCTCCCAGTCTCTAACCTCAACACCTGTGGCCTATCAGCTTTCTTTGTGAAGGCAGGCCTCTTATCACCCGGGGACACAACCGAGGGCAATGACTAGGAAGATAAATTCGGGAGGCAACGTGCTTTTCATCTGTACATGTTCTCTGCTGTACACATCTGCTGAGCTCTTGGTACTCTAGTTTCATCATCTAAACAATGCACAAACATTGTGTCTCATGCCATTCTGTAAAACTTTCAAGATAGACTATAAGTTACACAGAATCCTTGCACATAGAAAGCTCCTACTGTGTGATTTATATTACCTCTGTACACTATAGCAACCTTTCTAATTATTTAAGACAGAGCTTTTTAATTATTTTCACTTATAACCCATTTTCATCTGACATATTTTTGTACAACTTTAAAAATGTAAGTATAGAAAATAGGTAATAAAAGTCAAATATTTATTGATTTACTGATACAATAATTTACTAATTGTTTTTGAAAACAATTCTTTGTCACACATATAATTTTATCACTTGTTAACCCCAAAGTAGATTTTTTATAATAACAGATGGGATGAATAAACTCACTTATTTTTCATATAAAGATTAAATCTTGACTAAGTATTTGATACCATAAGGCACAGAGTAGCTATGATCTTGCTCAGAGTTCATGGGTAGTATTTGTTTACAACCATAAAAGTTAAAAAAAAATCTGCTTCACATAAATATGTAGTACAAAATGGTAGAATTATGTTTAGCGCCATTTCAAATAATGTTGGAAATTCTGTCCAAATCCAAATCCAAAATTCATTTAATGAATTTTTACAAATGAAACTCAAGTCAGCAATTCAAATAGCAAATTTTAAAGTGAAACACTAATACAATATAATCCAAATACTAATTAGTAATAATGATGAAATTATAGCAAGAAAATGTTAAAAATCTTTGTTTTCCATGATTAAAAATTACATTTCTATAAAAGTAGAGAAATTTATTCCACAAAACAGTAAGTTCATAGCACACAACACTCACAACTCCCAGACAACATGACAGTTATCACTGGCACAGAAGCCCAGTGCAGAGTACAACTTCGTGCTCAGAACCAGGGGGTCAGCAGCAAGAAGCACCGAATCCAGCACATGTTTGATTTGAATGTTTTTGGTTGTTGCATGTTCTGAAACCTTATACTGTCGCCAAATATTTTACATTGCACCCGCCATTCAGTTAGGTGATCCCAAAGAAGGCCATGCCCCTCATAGGATAAATCTTGCATTTAAGACATGTGAATTGCAACCAGTCATGTCTAGGTCTGAAAGAAATGCCATAGGTTCATGTTGATATGACATCTGTCTCACTTGAGAGGTGACAACAGAAAACAAACAAACAAACAAAAAAAAAACAAAACAAAAGCAGAAGTCCAGGTCACAGAGATGGCATTAAGGCTCTGAGACCTACTTCCTGCTCTCTGGAAATTATTCATTGTAAACATTTTCAATCACTGATCCAAGAATGTTGGAAGATGTGGTGATATGCCCATCCTTGCTGGGCTGGGATGGAAGGTAGAGGATCTAGGGGAAAAGCACACAACACAGGGTACAGCTCCCTGTAGGGGGCGGTGGCTCCCTCACAGCGTGTGTCTGAGTAAGTGGAGGCCAAGGACAGAGATTTCAGAAGGCCTTAAGTCCTTGACAAAGAAGGAAGAAAAGAATGAAATGACTACAAGCAAACCTAAGACAGATACATTTTTGAGCTTGTATTAATCATTTTGCATTGCTGTGAGGACACACCTGACAAAGAACATCAAGGGAGGAATGACTGATTTAGCCTCATGGCTTCAGTCCATCGTGGCAGAAAAGGGATGATGTCAGCTTCATTTATAGTGGTGGGAGCATGTGACAGAAACTGTTCACAGACCAAGAGGCAGGCAGGGAGGAAGGCAGAAAACAAGTGGAAATAACACTCCAAAGGACCTGCTCTTTATGAACTACTTCCTACAGTTAGGTGATGCTTTGCAAAGTTTCTGGCATACAGACACCAGCTGGGATCCAAGCGCTAGATAATGTGAGGAAAACCAAACATCATTAGATGTAGACCACAGCAGAGATTATATTGAATCTGCAAGAGCATTCCCAACCAACTCTGACTGGCAAACATTCCCTTGAGCAGAACACTAGTTCTCTGAAGACTTCTGCCTTGACTGAGGCAATGGGGCCAGTGGCCACATTTTACCTCAGGTAAAATCTTGCTTTGGACGCTGGCCCTGACACTTGTGAGCCATCCATATTTGGGCATATAGGAGACACTCTGGGCCTCAATTTTCAAATATCTACCATGGAAAGAGTATTCTCTGTAGCACAGGGTCCAGAGATCTCTGATACAGTACTAGTGTTTGCCAAGATGTCACTGCAAACCTACCTCGAATAGCCACTGCTCTAGATGGTTGAAAGAAGATTCTGCAGCCTCGGTCTTCAGTCAGCTAATAAGCTACCAATCAAAAGCCAATTGCTGCATCTCATCTCAAGGACAGAATCCCCAACAGTCCTCTGTGCAGCAGCTATCCTTTGCTTTCAATTTCTTTAAATGCTTTTTTTAATCCAGCATAAGCTACAGAACAGCATCATTTTCTTTATTGTTTAAAACATACAAAGTTACTAAGGCTGAGATGATAGTTTTGTACACACAGTGCCTTTGGCACAAGCATGAGGACCAGAGTTCAGATCTGTTACCTCATAAAAAGACAGGGCTGGTGACCCGTGCCTTTAACCTGGGTGGTGAGGGGGAGGGGGAGGTATGGGGTGTCTGGAGCTTGCTGGTTGACCAGCCTCACTGTATTAGTGAAGTTTTGGCTCGGTAAAAGACCCTGTTCCAAACAATAAGGATGGGACTGATGAGAGGAAGAGGAAGGTAGGCTGCCAAACTTGACATATGGAGTCCCATCCTAGGGACCCACATAGTGAAAGGAGAGGACTCACTCTAACCAGTTCTTATCTGACCTCTATTCATCCACAGTGATGCACGCACACACACACACACACACAACAATCAAGATAAAACAAGGGAAATGAGATCAGAAATTTGATCATTCTCCACGTCCTGGTCCTCCTAGCTGGGGAGAAGGTGTAGGCAGCTTTGATAATATTTCAGGGGACAAGTGTGATGCTTGCCTCCTTATATTCTATCTATTCAGAGATTGCTATAGTCACAAAACTATATCCTCTGCAGTGTGGTCCTCTACATGATTCCTTCTAACAGGCAATTTTGGTGTATGTGGCATGCACATACCACAACAGGTACACATGTATATAAAATATTTATTTTCTCATAGAACATCGCAATGAACTTGAAAAATATTGTTAAGTGCAAAGTGGACTGCATTAGGGCTTTGCAGCACTGAAAAGAAAACTTCAGGAGAGTGAGTTTCTTCGTCAAGAAGCCCCACATTTTTGTATTTAGTTATTCCTTGAGAAAATTAATGATCTGAACCAGTGGAAATGTTAGCACTTTTTTTTGACACTTTCCCATACGTATTCAGTCTATGTGCTGTCAAAGCTGGGTATTATAAGAACAGGCTGTGAGAACGCACACAGCAAATGTGCCTGCTGGAGGGAAGCATGTGACGGCCACTCTGCAGAGGATGCAGTCTGGGGACTCAAGCAGTCTCTGAATACAGAGAAGTCTGAGGAGGCAAGGGTCACACTTACAATCTTATCAGTGCTGATTCCATCTTCTCCTCAGCTAGGAGGAGTGGAGAGTGGAGAAGGGTCACATGTCTGATCTCATTTCCCTCCCTTTGCTCTATTCCCACACCATTCTTCCCAGAGTGGCAGTGTGCCTTCAGGAGTCACTGGACAAGGCCTAATGCTGCAAGGAGAATCAACCTTAGATACTGGCCATAACCAGGAACCAGATGTGCCATGCTCCTGTGCTTCTGAGGTTGGGTGAGAGCCCCACTACTACTATTATTACTACACACATGCTCCTTAAAGTCACACATATGTAATATGATCATAGCAACTGCTGTTTGGGTAATTCTGAGAGGATTCTTACATTACATCTGACTGATTGCGACCACTGTTTGTCTATGATTTCGGAAGTCATTTCTCATTTTAAAGTATTGTAAACTTAAACAGAAGACTTTCTAAGTATAACATGACTCAGAGATGGTCAAATACCATTGCTGGACCAATGTGTTCATTATCTCCACATGACACCCAGTGTTTTAGATGTGAATTCACTATCTTATCTCAAACTCATAGGTTCACCTATTTGGTAGTTTCATGTGTCTCATTAGTAGGTTCACATTTCTCTATGTCCCCAGAAGGTAGGTGATGTCAGAGGAGGGCTCTCCACCTCATTCCTAGGGCTGGGAAGAGCAGAGGACTTAAGGAAAGCATTCTAAACTGTTTACCGAACAAATGCAGAAGTACGTTCTGATGATAACAATTGAAAATATAATAAGTGCCAAATACAGTGCTTAGCATTAGGACCATATCTGCTGGGGAGGCATTCCGTGGTTCTGGGATAAAAAGTTTCAACCTAGCAGCTCTGAAGAAATAGGCAGATGTTGAGGCAGGATGACACAGAACACAATGGGGTGAAAGGTAGGTAGGTAATGTGGTTCTGATTGATAGGTGGAGAGTCAAAGAAGGCTAAGTTGTGCTTCCGGTCCACCGTGACATCAGTCTTGATATTTAAAAATATGTTATTTATGTTATTTAAAATAAACATAAGGTCAATGCATGAGAAGGGATACAAATAATCATAAAAGCAGTGCCAGACATTGGACATTAGACATGTTCAACCATAGCTCCATCAACCATTGAGAAATGAATGCCAGCTGTCAATCACAGGTTGGATTGCCTGGAGTTTTGATTGTTAGTATAGGTTAGAGGATTTGGAGTCTGAATCTCAGGGACATAGAGCAATCCAATCGTATGAAAAGCAGTCAAGACTAACAAAGGAAATGAAGTAATTACATATGCAACCTAGGAGTGGCTGTCTGAGGATAGAGTGAGTTTTTATATTGGTTCTTGTTCCATAGGCATATTGATAGGACAGGAACTAAGGTTTAACCATTGTGGATTTCTTCACTATATTTCCATTTAAATCTGTTTCTGCCATCTCTCCCAGTGTCTAAGGAACATAGGGGTTTTTTAGTTGGTTGAAAAAAATAACTACTACTGGAACTTTAATTCTAGTGTATAGGTTAAACAGCAAGAACCCATTTCAGGGTAGAAGGAAGGTTTTGTAGATCCCACGGCTGACATTACCCCAAGATGTAAGGTATGATTTTCAGCTCCATCATTGTATTCTGGGAGAAGGGTATTATCTTGGGCAGACATGAATAAGACCTTCTAGATGACGGAGCTATTGGAAACAGAATAGAGAATGCAACGGGAAGCAGTCTGCCATGCAACCCAGAATGCAGAATCGTTCTCTTCGTAGACAGCTATGGGAAGTGGACACATCATCTCTGGCTTCATGACTCAAAACCATTTCCTCAGCATGGTTATCCTAGCCTGGCAAGGAAAAAGCAACAATCTCAGCCTTGTACCACATCCAAGTGGATTGCTCCTTGGGAGAGCATCCAGTGGTAGAAAAGCAGCTTCTTCATAAAGCAGCATCAACCCAGATCGAGCTGTTGGGGATGCAGGGCTACAAACTGTGATGCCTCTATTGTAGGGTCATTCAATGGGCATTTCATTTCCAGTGAAAACCCTCGTTAAATTCTGCTTATACAAGCTACCTTGCTGAGAAACTGCAGCCTGCATTAAAATTACAATTATATTGTTTTGCCACCACAGAGGAAAAGGTTAAAATCCTATGTCGACTGGACATTGTTTCTGTGATACTGGCCCTCTCCAAAGCTGCTGTGTGGATGAGCCCAGAAATGATGTGAAATATTTCTAATACAAATTTTATTTTTCTGTGAAACTATTCAAATGCTGCTGTACAACATGAACTACCTGAACCAAATCAAATCCTCAGGTCAATTCCTCCTTCCGAGTGCTCCTTAGATAACAAAGTCTTGTTCTGCGAATCTGTTCAATATATTAAAGTTGATTCACTCGGACAGTGTGTAAGATATAATACATTAATCTGGGCCATTTCAATTTCTGAGGCTGGGACTATAAAACCGGTGCGCTGCATATCTAATTTTTTTTGAATACCTGATTTATGCATCCCTCTGATGCTGAGTGTCGATGCTATGGTGGATGCGGCTGCCACATTAACAACGGGCTGCATCAGCACTCAAATCTTATCTTGTTAAATCAGACAAATGTAGCTCAATGAAAAGGAAGGAATAAATGCCTGGGATGCTTGAAAGGAGTGAATTTTAATCCTGTTTGTTAGGGGAATTTTGCCATTTGCTCTGGATACCTGAGATGGGGGTGTCCCTGAGACTTTAGGTGCCATGATTTCTATTTTTATGTGATACATATAATGTACACAGAACACACATATGAAAAATACAGCTTATGCAAATTAGCACACACCCTTCTGTCAGAGACAGTGCTGCAAGGTGCAGTGTCTATATTTTACAGATGCCATAAAATCTCTATTAGATAGACAACCTATAAAAAATGGGTCTCTTTTTAATATTTCCATTACCGGTATAAAAACTGCTCCTTTGTGCATAATTCTCTATATTTTTCATCAAAAAGAAGTTACCATGAAGGCTAAATACCAGGAGGATGGAATAGCTTATCACAATCATTATAAATATGATGATTCCAGGAACTTTTGTGGCACAATGAATATTGCTACCATTCTACGGACAGACAGTATTAATTCTCATTGAAGAGAAGCGTCCCTGTATTTGCACAATCAACAGAGCTTTATAAATGATCTTTCTGCTATCCAAGGAAAAAAACCCTCCATTTTTGCAAAAAGCACAAATGGCAAAAGGGCTTATAATAAATGTAATACTCCAGAAATAAACTCTTAGGGAGAACTCTGTGATGCTAAAATCTATTTTAGGTCTCTTTTTCTTAAAACATCTATAGTGTTTAGTTTCAGAAGTCAATCAAAGCCTTCATCTATTCAAGAAAATATGCTTGGAAGCAGAAGACCAACTTAATACAGATGTAAAAAAATGCATCGACTCTTAAAATATAACCATCATAAAACAGAACAATTACAGAAGAGGCCACGTTGGAGCTGGAATTATTTAATTGGCTCAAAGATGAACTTGCTTCCTTAGTAACACTTTGGGACGATAGTATTTAAACATAAATCAGTTCTGCTTTCATTGGCTTCTCCCCTTCCTTGGTGCTTAATTATAGAAGGTGTATGTGTCAACGATGGGAGACAGAAGGAAGCTTACAAACAAAAGAGATCCATAGGCCTCTCCTCCCTGTGGTGGGAGACTCTGAAGGGCCCTCTCGGCTGGCTCAGTGTTGTTGTTGATTACAGTGACCGGAGTTGTATACAAGACTGGTGATCACAACTACCTACTACAGAGAAGCACAGGGCTACAGGAAGGATTTCATGCATATGTGTAAAAATTGTAGGATTTTATTTGGGGGAGTAATTAGAAAGAAATTCTTGCCAAGTCTAGTCATTTTGCACAAGAAGACATCCAGGCCAACAGTGGAGACAAAGCATACCTTGGTCAAGTTCAAAACACACCTTGTCAAAGTTTATCTGATATCCAAGGCAATGCTTTTTCACTTCCCCTCCAGTCAAAGCCTCTCACACTGTGCAGCCTCCAGTTTTCCAATGACAACCCCAAGGCAGAGTCACTCCTTTTTACCCAAATCATGTTCCCTAGACTTTTCATTAACACTAAAATTTGGACTCAATATTTCGCAAAATGTCATGAAATCTCAGCTCATATAAGCCTTATCTTAATAGTAGTAAATTGTGAATCATGTCTGGGCATGATTCAGAAAATGAAAACTTGAATTATTTAGCTCTTAAGAGAAGAAAACGTCTTCATTATTACCTTGAAGGAACACAAAGCTGGATTTTCAATAGACAGGATGCAAACATATCTTTTAAAAATCAATAGAAAGTTCAGAAGCAGGTCATATGGAATGGGGTGTGTGACAGTAATCCAGGTGCAGAGAGGGCACAGAAAGGATGATATAAAATGGGGCCAGGGGAGCATGTGCTTCTGCATAGTGTGAAAGGCCAAACATAGAACTGAGGATGAAGAACAGATAAGAAAGTAAGTTTGGGGCCAGACAACCTCGCAATCCCTGAGCTAGTCAGACAATTGGTTTACAAGTTTTCTGTCTGGGACCCACCGGGCAGACAAGACAACCTTGCAGACTATATGTCAACATGTCACCCACCCCTCAAGGAAAAATCTTGGACCCTGAGACAGCTGCAATCTAAAATGGAATCCAGTCTATTGAGTTGGTGACACAGATCCTTGGTACTCTTGGCTGCTGCATGGACTGGGGAAAAAGAGAGAACTCAAACATTTCTAAAAACATGATCATTTCTCAAACAAGTTTATGATCATAGCACCACAAAAAGCTTGAGAAAATGTCAACAGGGGAGGCAGATTGGACAGGTCACCTATGGCTTTGATTGCCAAATGGAAGGAGAGACCTGCAGTTCAAATGAGCCTTCATTAGGACTCAGCAGATACTATACATGTATTAAGAGCAAATGAGCGATCCAAGCCATACTAGATGGTTGAATTTATGTCAAAGTGGCTCCATTACATCTATTTTGCCCAGGGTCAGACTACATTAGCTGCTTTCCTCATTCTACATATGATAAACTAAAAAGTCAATGGTGTACATCAAAAATGATTCCATGAAATATGCTTCTAGTGTCCACAGGACACTGGCTCAGTGTGTATATGCATGTGTGGTCAGTGTGTGTGTGTGTGTGTGTGTGTGTAACAAGGAGGAGGGAATAAAACATGAAATGTCTCTAAGGTCACAGAACGCTGACCTCATTGGCAGGGCTAATTTGATTGTGCGGGAACAATAGCGCAGTACTCCTTTGCCAGCGAAGTGCATGCTAATTATGCGATTTGCCCTTGATAAGACCTTGGTGGGTCATTCAGCAGTTGTGATCTGTCACTGACTTCTAATCATGTATTATCGTCTGGGTGAGTCAGAATGGGACCCTAAGCTTTCTGTCTTTACAGCAATGTGGCACTCTAATTACCTTATGCCAAGTGGATATGCAGCGGGTGAATTAAGTGATCAGTAAGACTGCCTTCAAAAATCTTCCCTTGCTCCTTTGTGTTGCTTCATGGCAATTTACATTTTAAGATGCCATGAAGCTTTTGGTGGGACTGAATTGCCACTCTTAAAAATAATTGTTTTATTTTTAATTGCAGCCTGATAATATAAAGTTTAAGCTACAGAGGTTACTTTCCTCATCGTCTGTGGGAGTATAAAAATGAAGTGCCAATCAGAGTCCGAAGAGAAAACTTGCTGAAAAGTATCATATTTTCAGCCTAGCTTTGGCTTTCAAAAAATAAAAATTAAAAGGGAGGGCTTGGAGAACGGTTTGTATTATACAGAGACTCTGAGTGAGAAGATGTTTTTCAGACAATTATACATGTTTTAGCATACTATTAATATGGACTTTATAAGCATTGTTTTCTACCTCTAAGTAGCACCAGAAGGATTCCCAAACCATAATAAGCAAAACAATTTATAAAGTGAGTAATATAGTCTGGCCACAAGTCTTCATTAACAAGAGTCAATGAGAAATTGAACTCATATGTGTTTAAACTCAGTAGCAATTCTTAGTATCTTAGTGCATGTGCTCTGGGACGGTCAAAGGTACTGTAGCCCAGTTGTGTTGATGTGGTTTGGATTGTTATGATTATTACCATTATCCTTGTTATTTTATTTCTCTTTTCAACTTAAAAAATTTGCTAAGAGCTAGGATAGCAATCCTCAAAAGCTACAAAGTAATCTGTTCAGCTAAGCAACATCTGGATTTACCTAGAAAAGGATCTAATGTCTTTTGCAAAGAAAAATGCATTAAGACGTTTAGAAAGGTGATCAGTCAGACTAATGGGAATGATCCTTGAAAAGATGAGCTCTCAAACCTCCCTTAAAAGTTGTCAGAAAACAGACACCCTGTTCCTCTGCACCCACCCCTGAAAAAAATTCCAACTGACACCACAACATCCTAGGGCAAAAGATGCTGAACCAGTAGCAGGAAATAGAAAAGGGTTTTCAAAGAATTTTTGCCTTGTATGTCAACATTACTGCAGAATTCTTTTATAGTAACAGGGGGAAAAAATCAAAACCAAAGAAGACAATTGAGAGAAAAATTGCAAGCTTTATTTTCCTTGAATCACATGATGTGGAAGGAACATTATTTGTTGAATCCTTGGCTTGTCTGGGTGGGAGGGAGAGAGAGCGAGCAGGCAGGCTAGATAGTGAAAGAAATGGGGTGGAGGGAGAAGGAGGGGGGTTGAGAGAGCCCAGAGAGGGAGGGAGGGAAGAAAGAAGAGGCTAGAAAGAGAGAAACCTAAGCTCAGAATATTCTGCATTCCCTGGGTGGCAAAACAAAAGAGCCCAAGGAGGGGAAACGCTGCGGAAAGTTGACACAGTCAAGAATAATGGCTAAATCTATCAAGTTTGATCAGGTCTACTATAATGAACTGAGGCTTCATATTCCAAGCAGGGACAATGAAGACAGGAGCCGGCCCTGAAATGCACCGCTCACTTTGTGCCTGGAATATGCAGCAGCCAGCAGGGAGCCACCAGATAATTACACAGTATTTGTGCGGTTCCGGGAAGCTTCCCGTGCAGGTTGAATGCCCGTGCTATATTAAAAGGCAGCACAGTGAAATGTTTTTAATGAATATTTTTGTCAGAGAAAGAAAAGGCATTTGAATGATTGTGTGTGTGTGTGTGTGTGTGTGTGTATGAGAGAGAGAGAGAGAGAGAGAGAGAGAGAGAGAGAGAGAGAGAATGTGTTTATGTTTGTGCATGGGGAAACCAGAGGTGGAATAGCACCGTCAAAATACAGGTACCTTTATTTATTTTTATTTCATTATTTGCTTTTTCAAGAGGCTGACGTCCTTTCAATAATATGAATCACAACATTTGGTTAATGTTCTGTAGGACTAATTGTACATATAATCCCTAACTAATACTTGCTAATAATAACTTTCAGTAAAATAGTGCATCAAGCATAGGCTTAAAACTACTTTTGAAAATTTCAGTTGTAAACAAACTGTTCAGGCACACTGGCTCAGAAGAGCTATGCGAGAACTAACACAGATGTTGATGCAGACTAGTCAGTAGCCCTTGGCAGTGACAGCTAAGACATAAGAATGCATTATTTCAGTGCTCTTTAATTCGCACCTAACAGATGTGAATAATCCATTGAATTTTAAACCCACACATTCTATTCATGATGCCCCATTTAAGTTCAGTTTGCAGGGCAAGGCCAGCCAAGAGAATTCACTCTAAAATGTGATTTAAAAAAAATCCCAGCCCCACTAATATAATACAACATATGTTTCAAATATTTATTTGATGAGAAAAAATATAACTTTCTAAAATGCATTTTTCCAATGCTGAATCCTAGCAAGTAAAGACAGCATTTTAAAGGCTAAAGGATATTCAGCAATTAGCAGTGGATAGCACACAATAACTTCCTCTCCCAAATGCAATACATTCAGTACTTCAAACTCTTTGGAGAACAAAAGCATCACACGGATATTCGCTTTTCATATAAAATGATTTTCAGATAATATAATGACACACATACCAAGGTATTAATTTAGGCTTGAAACCTCCACATTCTAAAAAAGGATATTGTATTTCACATGGCTAAGTGCAGATTGTGTACTATTATCACTGTTAACCAGCACACTCTGATGATGTACTGGGGATCTTTATTCCAAGGGAGAGTTGCTACCACATTGCATGACCCACAGGGAGAGGTCAACAATTAAGAGCAGTGAGAGTCACAGGATTGGCGGGTTGAAAGATGGGTCTGATGAGGCAATTCTCTCCTTTCTCCCAAAGAGTAATTTCAAGTAGGTGTTTCAGCCAAGAAGGCTGCCACTCCCTCCAGCAACTGACTAAAATTTAATAGCTCTCACCCTGCACCCCCCCCAAAAACCTCCTGAATTTAGCAAAAGTAGAGACAGGTCCAATATTATTGTTTAAAATGTTAAAAAAAAAAAAAAGCCATAACCATTCAGGAACATCAAGAATTACTCTCAAAGTTCCTGTCATTGAAATCTTTCTTTTGTAAACTGCATTAATAACTACAAATACTTAAATGGAATCATTTAAATAGGAACTGGTTTATTTTACCACAATGAGGGAAAAATCCAACCCTTTCAGTAAACAGGCTCAAAGTCATTGTTCGTTAAACCCTAAGAAGGAAATTTCAGCAGGATCAGGAATCAAGAGCAATGTATATCTCAGGAGGGGTGATTACTTGTCTTAGATCTGATTATCAGTCTGCCCTCAAATACTTTCAATACTAAAATGTGAACGATGGGCAGATGTGTCTTCGGAGGAATTGCAGCTGTTGCTCATAGCACTCTGCTGCCATGCTGTGCATTCAAACATAAAGCAAAACGGGGTTTCATCATCCTTTCTGTCTTTTTACTGTTGAGCAAATATACTATACCATTATATGAAATAGTTTATATGCTCATGAAGTTTAAAAGTCAAACATGTCAAATGGTCTAGGCATACATTTAAAAGATTTTTTTTTCTGAGAAATGAAATTTCTAGTTAAATGCAGTATCATACAACTAGAAAAAGAGAAGCATTTGGAGAGGGGGTTGCTGGGTTGCTTCCCTTTTCTGAATTCGGGGGATAACTGCAGAGGGACAGGGCTCCGTCATAGGACAAGGCAAAGGACGTGAGGGGGTGAGAGAGCATCCAATCACAGTTAGGAAACATTAACTTCAGTGCCAAGTGGGGAAAGAATGGTGTGAGAGCTTCATTATAAAATTAAACCATCCTCCCCGTGACGACAGTGAAAATATAATCTATACATAATAGAATTATTAGAGGCAATATTTTTCTGTGGATCATTGTTTAGCTTCCATCTCTGTCGTCTGTTCTTTGTCCAAATAAATATTCCTGAATGGAGCACTGGGGACTAGACGCCTTAGAAAAGGGGTTCACCAAACTCTTCTGTGGGCTGAGAAAAAGATATGTGGGGTTTGGATAGGGGAGTCTTTGCTTAGGATAACTGGAGTAATACTTCCCCAGTCTGTGGTGTCATTCAAACATGTCCTGTTCTGCTATAGCAGCTACCACAAGTTCAATAAAAATATTTTTCCATCTTTGCTGCCTTTGCTTTTCACTGCCTCCTTCCAAAGTCTCATATTTCATAGGTATCTTTTGCAAAATAAAAAGTAAGGTTTTCATTGACTCTCTTAGTCTGGGTAACTTATAAATCATAAGTCTGTTTTCTAAAAAGATGAAAACACAGTGATCATTCTCATATAGGCTATTAAGCTAGTTTCTTCATGTATAAGCCTAAATACTTTTCATACAAGCACTGGTATATTCGTAAACAATATCTTCATATGAAAAGCAGTGTTGCCCCAAGATTAAGTGGTCCTTGGAAAAGCCCACAGCTGTGTTTCAGCCCCTTCTCAAGCAAAGAGCTTTGTATTGCAGAGAAGGTTCCTCTCCACCTTCTAAGCTTCATTTTATTCAATTGGCTCTTTTTCACATTGTTATAGCTAGTGAATATAGCAAAGTTGGATTCAGATGAGAACCTTTAGCGTTATCATAATGCTTAGAAGAAATGGCTTCACACTGTATAATCTATCAAAGGTGTCAGATTTACAAAATGCAGATTTTCTGTCACATTTGGGCACTCTGAGCACTGTATCTTTTTACTAAGGTGCTGACTGCTGTTTTAATGAGGCCCTTTGGTGGCTGTAAAAAACTGGAAGAAGAGGATTAGAAGGGTTACCCTAGATATTGTCTATTTGTCTTACAAATTTCACACTAACTACCAATTACATCGCCATAAACCTTTTGGCTACTTCAAGCTGTATGGCATATAATGCATAAAAATATGCTGTGTTAACCTCTCTTATATTATACATGTTACTATGGCCACTGATGCAAGTAACATATCTAATGAAGCCAATAATGAGGCTCTTTAAAAGTAGTCTTGTTATAAGAATAATATTAGAGCAGTTCAGTAAGAGGCTAAGATCCATTATGGAATTCTTCCTATATCCTGTGGTCCAGGGTCTGGAAAGATGCTGACACACTAATTCAAGCTCAGGAAAAGCATTAATCTTGCAACCTTCTACTTGTCATGCTTAATGGGACATCCTGCCTAGGTGAAATGAACCTGATGTATTCAGGTAAACATAATTTAATAAGGAAAGATAAAAAGAAATAGACATCTGGTTTGACCCTAGGGAAATAAAAATATCTGCCATTTTATTTGAGAAACTAACTATCTAGAAGCATGGTTCCAGGTACAGGACCCCTGATCATAGGCACTCATAAATGTGCAAGGATTATGGACTGAATGGAAAAAAATACATGGAATAGTTTCAAGATGTCCTGGTTCTTTTTTTCTCCCCAAAGTTTGCCATAACCTACTTACTTTCTTGGCATGGAATGCTGGCCCCAGGTGAGGAGAGCAACCATGTTCCTCCTGAGGCAGAAGACACGTATAGTTGTGACATTAAACATCTGAGTTTAAAATCCAGATCAGTAACAAGACAGTGTGAAACTTTAGAAGCATGAATATAAAAGAGTAACCAAGTATCCTTTCATTTGCAATCACCCTTCAGTCTAGTGAGCTTCCAAAAATTGTCTCAAGGTTTCAGCTTATGAAAGGCATATGTTGGAGCAGGTAGATGTCCATTATGTTAAATAAAACATGGCATAAATTCTTAGGCAAATGGATGGAGCTAGAGAACATCATACTAAGTGAGGTAACCCAGACTCAAAAGGTGAATCATGGTATGCACTCACTAATAAGTGGTTAT
Source organism: Apodemus sylvaticus (assembly GCF_947179515.1). NCBI lineage: Eukaryota > Metazoa > Chordata > Mammalia > Rodentia > Muridae > Apodemus > Apodemus sylvaticus. The sequence goes on from NC_067482.1 coordinate 100,736,637, forward strand.
TAACCTAGAAAACTGGAATACCCAAAACATAATCCACACATCAAATGAGATACAAGAAGAAAGCAGGAGTGGTCCCTGGTTCTGGAAAGACTCAGTGAAACAGTATTTGGCAAAACCAGAACGGGGAACTGGGAAGGGGTGGGAGGGAGGACAGGGGAAGAGAAGGGGGCTTACGGGACTTTCGGGGAGTGGGGGGGGGGGCTAGAAAAGGGGAAATCATTTGAAATGTAAATAAATTATATCAAATAAAAAAAAAAAAACATGGCATCAGATAGAGAGACACATACACACACAAGCACACGCGCACCAACACACACACACACACACACACAGAGAGAGAGAGAGAGAGTTCCTCTCTTTCAGAAATACCTAGATTAAGTCTTAGAGAATGCTGACTGCCTTTATCATTGCAGCTACCAATGAGAAGCAAGAATTAAAATCATCTATATTGTCACCTTGGGTGGTGAGTCTATTCTCCAAGTCATTAATCAGAGTTTGATTGTAGGGACTGGCCAAGTTCTCTTTGATTTGAAGATAAAATGGAGATGGCATTATTTGATCAAGATGGAGGCTCTGGGTAAGTCATAAATAAGATTCAAATCTTTCATCTAAAATCATTTGAAATCTCAGTTTCCTCCAATACTTCTTCAAGCTATTTTTATGTAAGCTAACATATGGTTAAAAAAAAAAGCTCTTTGGACAATAATGTGGCAAAAGCCATTGTGGTGAATTTGAAATTAACATATTTCTATATTTAGCTAGGCAGGCTTACAAATCTACAAAGCTCAGATTTTTTATTGAAAAAAAATCAATGCATCTGTCCCCCGAGATAATATATGTTTCTTGTAAAGATGAGTATTTTACTTACAATTTATTTCTAACAGGGGCAGAGAAAAATGCAAATGACCACTCAACAAATGATTAAGGATTAAAAGGCAGAAAAAACTTTCACTAGTTAAAAAAAAATCTAATGAGATAGTGGTGACCTGCCAGGACTTCTTCAGTTTCCCTCCCCCATGGCTGGGATTTCTACAGCATGAGCATCCAGTCTGACATACCTTGCACATCCTGCACATACCTTCAGCATTCATTTCCTGATCATTGATTCTGCTAGACATGATTGTTCAGGACCAGTAGAGGTCCATGCATGAGAGAGGCAACATCTGATCTGTATTGGACATTAGGAGGGATAGTGGAGAACAGTCATAGAAGAAGACATCCACTTTGCTGCACCAAGGGACAGATGTACATAGAAAATTAGCATTTGGAACACTATAGCTAACTTTTCACTCATATTGTTATTTTTGTCCAAATCTCTTAAGTGTATCATCTGCAAAGTGTTAAGAGGAGTTACTTATTCATTAAGCACTTTGCATAATCTTTATAAGTAGTGCCATGGAAACCAAAAGCACTGCACTACTTTGGTCTTCTCCCTGGTTGAACTCAAAAAAAAAAAAAAAAAAAAAAAAAAAAGCAAAAAGATCCAACCCAAATTCTGCTCTGTGGAGAATAAAGCAAAAGGGAGAAGGGAAAAAACCTGGAAGGTGGTGGTCTGTATTTTCTTAACAATTATAGTGTCAGATTATTATGTATCCATTCTTAACTCATAAATTAACATTCCAGAATCATGACTAGCCAGTCTTAGAAGCAGGGAGGAGGCCTTCCTTACATTTCCAAAGCACACTCAAGCATTCTCTTTCCTAGACCTTCTTCATAACACATCAGTCTAGACACAGATTATTCCTGGGGCTTTTGTTGCAAGTGTCTGCGATGTTAAAGTCCATGCTCATAGTGTTAGGTGACCCAGGATTCCATCGGGGTTTGTGCAGTGAGATGCATCGGCACAAAAATCCATCTGCAGAACTAACACTCTGAGGACAACTGAACTATGGACACCTGATCCGCAGAAATAAGAATTAACATGAAATTTGAGATAATTTTTTAAAAGTTGCTGTTTCTAATCATTCTAATAAAGTTAGTGAGTTTCTCTGGCTCATTTTAAATTGGGAGCTGTGCTCTATTCTATGTGGAATAGACTAAGCTAAGCTGGATAAGAAAAAAAAATGTCACCTTAGGCACCTGAATTAATAGTTCGGTTATGTACTCCGTTAAGTCTTTACTATAGATCAGGATAAGTGTGCTAGACAGACAATTCTTTAGAGCTAACATTTTTAAAAGGTGCCAAAGCCCCTTTGAGATCTGTGTGAATTATCCAGATCCTGGAGAAAAAGTTAAATACACAGTGTGCTCCCCCCCTTTCTTCATTGTACTGAATAAGTAAAATTGCAGTGAAGTTGGCAAGAATAAATACTTCCTTGGTTTTTCTAAAGCTGCAATTAATGATAATGAAGCCATACCTTATATGGCAAGAAATACAGTACAAATTGGATAAGTAAGAAAAATGATCAGCCATTGTGTGCCTCCGATATAGTACATCAAGGTATCACCACTGTGAGGCTATCTTTATTTTAAGCCATTAAACAAAACAATATAAATCTGCAGGCAGGTGTTTCTTGTTGCAGAAGTATTGAAAGTTGTAACGCAAACAATCTAATTTTAGCATCTATGTAAAGTGTGAAGTAAATTTACTGATCACTGATGCATTGAGCAGAGGGGGAAACAAGCAGCGGGGCTTTCAGCGAGATTATCCCATTAAAGCAGGAAGACTTCACAGGGCTTCGAAGGAAGTCGTCACAGGCAGGTGATGGAGGTGGGCTCTGACAACTCGCCAGTGTACACGGTAAGCTGTTGTTTTCTGCTCAGCTAAGCAGCAGAGAATTGATATGTTGGCAACGAAGCGCATTGGCAATTAAATTGTAACTGACCTACATGTTACCGTCATTATGCGTTCTCTTTTTTTACTGCGTTCCCTCTTATTTAATCACACAGTATGGGGTTTTTATTAGGCTGTAATGTTAAAATCTTCATCCATTTAGCCATAAATGTGTGACTGGATATCTATCAGACTTCCTTGCACTATACAAACAAAGCCATTTTGCTGAATCACTGTTGACTTGTTTGTGGCCTAATTTAATGAGTGCAATAACTTACATTACTATCCAGTTAACATTTAGGAGCCCAGAAAAGACCTGCTAGCATGCAGTAAGCCACTGTATACATTCTCTCTTCGCATCTCTTCTGTTTGCAGTACATTTTATAGGAGAGGATGCACAGCTTCTAAGCGAAGCTCAGCTTGCTTTGACTGAGGACAGCTCTGTAGGAAGCTTGCTGTGCTCAGGTTGGAATGCCCCTTACAGTGAGAACTAGCTAGGATGACAGCCTTTCTCCAGAAACTACAGCTCTTTGCTGTCTGCATTCCATAAAGGCAATAGACCCAGGTCATCAGCACAAGGCAGAGATGACTTAGGCCCTCCACAGTATCTCTTACTGCTGGGTTTCACCTAGTCCCTTCCAGCCTTTCCCAAACAAGGGAAGGAAAGACAGGTTAATTATGTAGGAGGGAGGAGAGAGGGAAGGAGGAGGGGGAAGTGGAAGAGGGAGAGGGACAGGGAGAAGGAGAGAGAGGGGAGGAGGGGGACAGAGATGGAGAGAGGGGAAGGAGGGGATAGGGGCTGTGAGAGAGAGGGAGAGGGAAAGTGGGAGAGAAGGGAAGGGAGAGAGGGGGAGGGAGAAGAAGGAATGGATGGCTGGGGAGGGAGGGAGAGAGAGAGGAAAAGAGAGAATTATTAATTAAGCAAAATAAAGTTCCAGGAGAGCATATTCAAGCAAGGTGTTAATAAATAAAAATGAGTTATCTCGAGTTATATTTAAGAGTTAATGTGCCCATGATCTTGAATTATATAGTGTTTTGTATTTCACTGGAAGAAATCTACTCTGCCCTCTCAAACTTCAGACATCTATATGCTGTCCTCCTTTTAAAACATAAACATATTATAATTTATTTGTTTCCATTATAACACTTTGAAAAAAAAAGGAGTAAAAGACATCTTTTTCATCTCCCCTGCCTTAGCTATTTAACTAGCATCTCACAATTCAGTGGCTCAATTAATCACTGAGAATTCTCATTATTTCGATATGAGTTTTATGCATAGATGATGAAATTAAAACTATTCATTGGCTTAAAATAACCATTATTTTAAAAGCAACACACACACACACAAAGTTGAGAATTTACAAATAAGTATTTCCATACAGTGATTTGAAATAGATTTTAATTTATTTTTCTCCCTTTCAGAGCAATATCATTGCAGTATTTGAGTCAAGATTTAGGTCTTTAATTACTGTCTATTATGCAATGCCTCAGACTGACATTACAGTCTTAGAAGTCCTTAATGATAATACAATGAGCAGAAAATCATGGATGAAAGACATACTTTACATTTTTATTTCTTCCCATGAAGCAGACAAAGGCAACCACCAGCCTTCTTACCCTAGGAGGATCTGGAGAGATGGCTTTGTTTCTTATAAGTGACAGGTCACATATGACATCTGAGTGTGTTAACTAGGGCCCCTATGTCTGGGTTTTGTATCTTCTTAAGCCACAGTTGCTTATTATTCTATTTTATGTGTATGTACACACACACATTTATGTATGTATGCCTGTCTGTATGTATGCATGCATGTATGTATGGATGGATGAATTTCTGAGTATATGCATGTTCACTTCATGTATGCAGAAGTCTGCAGAAGTCAGAATAGGGTGTCAGATCTGCCTAGAAATGGAGTTGCGGTTAGCTGTGAGCCAGCATGTGGGTTCTTGGAACCAAACTCTTGTGTCCTCTGTTAGAACAGTAAGCAGCCTTACTTGCTGAGCCATCTCTCCATTCCCTGGGATTTTATCTTAACAACCACAAATTTATAAAAACAAAACACATTCAAAATTGACATCTTTATGGAAATTAACAAATATATCAAGTCCTGTTAAGAAAAGGGAACCACCAACTCTGCCTCTACTGAATTCCATGCACTGTTCTAAGCACTGTGTATAGGGGGGAGGGGGAAATATAAATATAAATGATCAGATTCATAGGGAATGGCGAGTCAGGCCTGCCGCTGGCCTTTAGCCAGGCTGAGCACAGTGAGACCAAGTCTCTGCAAATAAAATGGAAAGACAAGACATCAGAACTCTGGTCCTTGAGAGGCATTCTGATCTGGGTGGGACAAAAATAAACAGACAACATCCCCCCAACATAACAAGCAGTATTCATATCAGGATATGATGATCTATAGAGAAAAAAATGAAATGAGATTAGACAAAAAATAACTCTGCAAGAACAGTACTGCACTTTATATTAGTGGTCCCACCGGACAGACCACACTGAGAAGGTACTTTCACAGACGTGAAGTAGATGATTCAATTACTGAAACTACATAATCTAAATCTGCATTATATATAATATTGATATGTAGCTCTGTACATTTAACAGTTAATAAAGTGGATTTTGTATTGATTTTTGTCTTTAAGAAACACTTGAAAACAACATGGGCTGGAAACAGTGTGCAGTGGGATGCCTCTAAGACTAACGTTTGTATCTGCCTCCCCATGTGCTCATTCTGGATACATCAATTGGCCCCCAGAGTGAGTTTGACGCTTGTGTGGTTTGGAGGGATGAAGTTCCAGTCCAGGTTGGGGAAAGCTAAGCCCATGTTTTCTTGTGTACGCTACCCTAAGCTAAGGATGAGAATGACTCTGAACATCCCTCCAAGCCAAGAACAGTGCCCAACACAGTCTTATGAAGGAGCTGTTAGTGTGATCAGTGCAAAGAGCAGTGTGGCGAGATTCTGAGGGAAGTAACCGACACGGCTGAATCATCAGGTTGCTGAGTGAGAGAGTGCTGTTAGTGTCCCATATCATAGTTCTTATATGTACTTACTTGGGCAAAACATACGGGGCAAGTGTTGTGATCATAAAAAGAGAAATAGGCATAAGAATAAGTTCTACGATGGTGTGGGGGAAGGGAGTGCTTCAATGGGCCCATGCCGAGGAGGAGGAGGCATTCCCTCCCCCCTGAGGGACCAGACTTGATATAGCATAGAATGGAGTTTATTCAGGACATGGGGAGGGAGTTCAGAGAGTAGTAGAGGCACAGAAAGGCAGAAAGAAGGAGAAAGTAGAGAAGTAGAGGACTGCCATGACCACACCAAGAGATGGGGGAAGGGAGGGGGGAAGGGAAGAGCCCAAGAGCACAAGAGAGAAGCTAAGAGAGTAAGAGGGGCAAGAGAGAGAGGAGGGGCAAGAGTCTCCTTTTATAGTGGGCCAGACCTACCTGGCTGTCCCAGGTCACTGTGGGGTGGAGCTTAGACAGAATCCTAAGGGGGTGGGGGGAGTGTAAGCCATGTATACTGTCAACAAAGAATTCCAAATTCATGGGAAGCCTGTGTCTATTTGATATAAAAGTTTAGAGTACCGCTAATTGGAAGTTAAATGATCTCATTGTAGATATTACCCATACAATAGTGACTGTGATGCTTTTTGATACAAGATGCAGAGTCTGAGTCCAATGCTGAGTGAGAACAAAGCTCATTGATGCTTCTTTCCAGGGCGTGGCTTCCGTGATTCCAGGCAGCACCGTTGCATGGCTTCAACACTGGGGCCTTCTCATGGCAGGTGATGCTGGGAGAAGTGGGAGGAACCGCATTTTCAGGGGACTTTTTAGTTCCCTCTTATAGCATCACCGTTCTTTAAAGATAGTGCAAAGTTTCACAGTGGTGCAATACTTTGGTAAGTTTAACAAGAACCTCTAATAAGATAATCTCTTTTATGATTTTTTCTTACATTTTCCTATCTATCTATCTATCTATCTATCTATCTATCTATCTATCTATCTACCATCTATCTATCATCTACCTATCTATCTATCATCTATCTATCATCTGTTTATCTATCTATCATCTGTTTATCTATCTATCCATCTATCTATCCATATATCCATCTATCCATATATCTATCCATCTATCTAATGTGTCAATAGGATGATCTTGAATGGAAGAGTCTGAAGCTGCAAAGCACTTTCTGTCCAACTGCATTCTGTTCAATCTCTGAAATCATGTTACAGAGAGAGAGAGAATGAGAGAGAGAGAGAGAGAGAGAGAGAGAGAGAGAGAGAGAGAGAGAGGGAGAGACAGAGACAGAGACAGAGATTGAAAGGTAGAAAATAAAAGGCTTGGTTCAGAAAGTAATGGAGTAATAGGACAAAATTCAGTGTTGATGCTGTAAAATTGCTGGCTAAATTCTTCCATTTGCATATTGGGGGCTCTGTGTTGTTTCATTGCCATAGTAAAATCAGATCAGAGCCTCCTATATCCTCCTTCCTACTTTCCTGCATCTTTCTTTCTAGCCATCAGTTAAGTTACTAGTTTAAATAAAATGATATAATAATTTCCTTCTCAATTTTTGTTGGAAAAGTTAATTTTCTACTTTGCCACCCAAATGATGTTTTTAGTTCATATAGCTGTCATTGTATTCTTTCCTGCTCCTTGAATACAGTGCTGTCTCCCCAAATCTATGTGAGTGGGATATAAAATATCTAATTCTTAAATTACAAGTTAAGTTGTTGTACAGTCAATTCTCAATATAAAAGAGTTGGAAGCCAGGAATGAAATCCAGCATTGAATCATGGTATATCAAACCAGCTTTTTGAGGAATCCACCATGATGGAGATCCGTATCAACATAACGATGACCATTAACCAATTGATGAGCACGACATAATTTCATCACACCAGCTGGACTCACTGAAACACTGACTCTTGAAATATAAATTTGTCATTCTTGCCGAGAATGAAACTAAGAATTGAACAACTTGTCTTCAAATCTGCACTAAATTGTCTACTTCTGTGACCCTGAGCACATTGCTTAAACTTTCTAAACTTGATTTCCTCATTTTAAACTGGAAATTATAACAATGGCTCCATTAGGAGAGATTCTGAGGATGGAGCAGGTTGTCACATGTCGTAGATTCTGGCACCTACCACATGGTCATTAAAGGTTAGCTATCACAGTGTCATCAAGTTGCTAGCACACTTAGTCTTCTTTTGCTGCAGATCTCAGCACCCGCAAAGGCCCTGTTTGTGCACTATACCCTGCATTCTATGAATCTTACCTTAACATCTTAGTAAATCCTTTTAAAATAAATTGAAATTTGTGACTTGGGTCTGCCTCTCAATTATGGTTTGGTCGCCTTGCAGACATCTCCAGATGGCTGCCTGTGAAAGGAGAACTAATTGGACTGAATTCCCAAAAGTCAGTCATTTTCTCTGCACCATACTGAGGGCCTGAGGCCTTATCACCCAGTTACCTCTCCTTCCTCCTACCTTTCTCCACCAGAACCGGCCAGCCTCCGGGCAGTTGGCTTCTGTCTCTCTCTCCCATCAGCCACTGCCAAGGACGCTAGCCTGTCCTGTACTGGAGCCAGGTGGGGCTGGCAAAGCCAGCTGTAGTCTGCCTTGTGTTGCCTAGACTTGTAGATGCCAATCTTTCTTCTCTCTGGCTCACAATAAATCTTTGATGTCTTTGCTCTTTTCTGCAGATCTCAGACATAGGATCCCATACTTGAGATTTTCCTTGTGGGTGTGGCACTTTTCTAAAAAGGATCATCCTGTCATTCACTTACCTATGCTCCCTTGCTTGCTTTACTGTAAATGTGAGGTGGCCTGTTATGCCGTCCGGAACTCAAAGGAAACAAGCAGGTTTAATAAGGTTGGAGCAATGAGAGAAGTCACCATGTCCAAACATGGAGCTTCTGGTTCTAGGGCCTCCTCGCAGTGACTAAGTGAACTCAGCACCTCTCCTCGGATCTTCCATTTGTGATTATGCTGAGCCACAAGCTGATTGATCTCTCTTTACAGGGAACTGGAGAAACAAAGCCTAAGTGTTCTCAGCGCCCAGCTCTCCTCCCTGCTATAGCTGCTTATCTGGCAGGAGCTAGCAGGACGCCTACAACCGCTTCATCCTGACTCTCCAAATGCTGGCAACAATTAAATGAATTCTTAAGAAGAGAATCAGAAAAGCAGGAGGCAAAATGAATGGCTTATCCAAGTGCTGGGGAAGGAGAGGCTGTGTATTCAAGATGGAAAGCATATAAATACACACACATGCATATTATGTTACATATCTATAAAAATGTGAAATGTTATTTATTTTGAGAATACCCAGTCATTTCCATCTGTAGTAAGAATCCATAATAACATTCTCTGTTTATATAACTCTTTTCACCTCAAGAGATCCCGAATGCATTTCAGACAGCTCTATATACAAACAGAGGGCAGGAGCGCCGCCATCTCTACAACGTGGTGGGAGCCAGGAAAAAAATGCTTGTGTGGCTGCATTTATCTTGGAGAGCACTAATAGGAGAGCAGAGAGCTGGTAACAGGCAGCAGAAACTCATGTTCATGAAACATTATGAGAAGGGCCTTCCATGTCTGGGGGACACTCAGCGACACCTCAAATTTTGATAGCTAATTGAGAAAAAAACTGAAAAGAATTCAATCTATTTACTTTGGGAGAATGAAGGCGGATACAGGACAAGGCAAAGTCAGTGATGTGGGACTCTGGAGCATAGACACTAATCTGACACAGATCGCAAAGTCTTTCCCTGCAGTTTATGATCTTGTACATGCGTGTGACAGGAACATATAGAAGGGCAGTATATGACGGTTCATCTTTACCTATGCTCTCACTCATAATCTGCTTTGAAAGGATTGGATGAATTACCTAGTAAACTCATTCTCTGACCATCAGCAATTCAGTCCAGTTTAGCCCACAGCATGCCTGGTCTGCCTTCCACACGTATGTCCATTTAATAACAATGGGAGATAAAGTGGTAGTAATGGTCTGTACGTATCCATACCTCATAAACTAAAGCTTGACTAAAGATAATCTTCCTATGTGACTCTGAAAGTAACATACTGCAAACATCTGAAAATAAATGGGAAATGTCTTAATTCTTTTTCAAAGAAAATAAATACTGATCAAATGCCCAGTTATAGAGACTGCACTTAAAGCTTGTCTGATTTACAAATGAAGCACAACAGCAGCAGTGGCTGCAGCAACAACAATGACAACCACAAAAGCACTTGTCCCTAAGGAGAGAAGATTGAGATGCAACCACAGAGAATAAAAAGGGAGCTTCTGATACAGAAGTACCTTGTTGCCAGTTCTGAAAAAATAAATCTTTCTATTCCTCAAAACCCTGGTAGATTATTGATAACTTTTCTGGTTGCCTTGGTATCACTAATGTATCAGGTACTCCTATTGAGATCCTCTCTATTAAAAATGTCCACTCCATGAACACTACCAAATATACAAATATACATCAATGCTATTTTAGGACAGATGAGAAGGACCTGCCTCTTCCTAGGACATTGAGCAGAACTTGGGTATCATAGAATGTTATTGAGGACATTTGAAGCAGTGTTGATATTAATGACAAACCTTTATTATAAGCATACATTTAAATTTTATTTTTCCTTTAAATAAGTCAACATGTTGGGGGTCATGTGCCTCTAACAAAGGACTATGAACCAAGTAGCCATCAGAGATGGAGACACTGACAACAGCAAATACCAATGGATCGAGAAACACATCGAGAACATTTATTTTATAAACATCATACTAGTTATTATTTCAGTCCTGATAAATCCTTCACACCTCCATCTTCATAAAGTAACATGAAATAGAAAGAAGAAAAGCAAGGAGGACTCATGTAACCAAACCTGATATAGCTCAAGACTATAATAGCACCATTTTTTTCATAGTGATCAGTAAGCCTTGGAGATCACTCTACAGAGCAATTTGGAGCTTATAGCAAATGGCTAAATCCACCAGCAATTTCACAGGCACTGGATAATTTCAAGTATGGACAGAGCTATTTTCTTTCTCGCTTTTTCCTGTGCTTTAACCATTGTGGAAGTATATCAAGAGTGTAGTTTGTAAATATAAATGCAATGTCCAAGTGATGAGAAAAAACTATCACAGATGGAAACTTCTGGAACTGTTGGCCACAATCCACACAACTTCATGTTTCTTTCCTTATTTGGTCAGAGACAGTCATCAGGAAGGACTGGAAAGAAACAGACTTTTCCAGATATGATGAGACTGTCGTCCCCATGAACTCCCAGCAGTTGTGGTTGCCGTCACATGGTCAATTCAACAAGTGTCTAGTATGGGTTGGGAAGTGATTCCTGAGCTGCCACCTATAACTCACAGTTGATGGCTTCTAAAAAAGAAAGGGTTTGGTTCTTGGTAGGAGGACCACACTCCAGTGGATGGTCCTGTATATAGACATGGAAAATTATAGTCCATGGGTTATTAATTACTGTTGGAATGGCTGAGAATGGGGACAGATCTAGGATGAATTAAGAGTTATGGATGGAGAATCAAACTATATTTTCTGAGATCCTAAAAGAATTAATACCTTTCATGTTGAAGAAAGCAAGACTGGTAAAGATGAGCAGCAGAGATCTCTGGAACTAGACTCAAGTCTACAATCACCAGGTTAGGTTAGTTATCTCTGCTGTCCCTCCTACCTTCAATATCAACCCAAACAGGTACTCCCTGCAGACTCCTGGTCTCCTTAAGAAAGACTGCAGAGAACACCACCTTCACTTGGTTTCTAATATAATATTCCAACATCAGAAAGTTCATTTTCCCACTCAGGGGACGTGAACATGTGGATGGGTGGAGATCAGGATTGGTCTACCATATTGATAGGATAAGACTTTACCAACCCAATAATATTTTCAGCCAAGGCCACCTCTAGAATACAGTGCATCTTTGTGCAAGTAACAAAATGGCATTCCACCCTGGCAGACGCATTGCAGAAAGGCCCTTTCCTCTGGCCAATGCAGACCCAGCCTGGGGCACACAGCTTGGCACTCAGCAGCAGGGCGAGATTCCAGACCATACTTGCCTACTCGGCTGGGTGCCTAAGTACAAAAACCCACAACTGCCCATGCTTCAGACACTAATAATACTACCAATTTGATTCCACGCTCTCCAGTTGCCAAAGTCATCACATTGTGGGGAGACACACTCATTGTCCACCTCACATTGCTGGACTCAATATTGTCAGGCTGTGTCAAGTCTGGGAGGGTGCAGAGCAGAGGCGAGGTTGGCTGCCCGTGTAGCCTGGTGCTTTTTATTATTGTTACCATTGTTCTTTCAATTTCACAAGCATTAAGTTAGAACAAATTTTCAAAGAACAAACAGGCATTTTTCAGCATGTCAGAGTTTAGTGAGACTATAATCATTTCCTCACAATGTTTTTTAGTAAAGAATATATTAAAGGAGACATTGTTTTAAAAGTTTCTATGTACAACTGTGGCTTGTCCCACATTCTTTCTATTCAGATGTCAGACTGTAATTGCTGGTTTGCAGTAAGGTTACTGGATGGGCTCTAAAATGCATTTCAAATGAATATCAAAAGGACTAAAAGAAATGCAGTTAACAGCTGCTATAGTTGAGGTGGGTTTTAGTTTTATTGCAAATAATAATAACAACAATTATACAAGCCTCATACAAATCAGCTACATGTTCATGATACAGCACCTTTCTTTGTAGAGTTCAACATGGAAGAAACAAAAGACACAGGGCTCTAATTAAATAAAACCAAACAGAAAAGGAGTGGACAATTCTACTTATGAGATGGGAGAGGCATGCCTCTGACAGAAAAACAAAGATTTCATTCAACTCAATTCCTCTTCAACATTTTATAACTAGGGGGCTGCTATCAGCCCAGTCTCCAGAGAGTTGCAGAAGGCAGAGTTGTCCCCCCATTCCTTCAGACCCTTACTCAAACTGTGTTCACTAGGAGAAATAGGAAAGATTCTGCGCTGTTCAGTTTGAAGGTAATTCTTTACCCTCTTCTATTGCCAAAAACCAGGAGTCTCTATTTTTGCCATATGATTTGCAAGTAGCTGATGCATTTTAGGAAAGGAAAGTATACATGGCTATTGGACTGGTCTGCAAAGACTGGCCCTAAACCAGTTTAAGATTATCATGTATTTGTTCGATATATATTAAACAAATTCAAAGAGGCACATTCGTATCTATTGCTGCGGCTTTCTCTTCTGTCCTCTTGTGAACACAACATATATAGCCAAGTCTGCCCTTGACTGAAGTAAAATGCTCATAGATTTTTCTCACTGAGAGGAGCCACTGGCTCATTTATCCTTTAATGAGGTAACAGAATCATATAAGCACATGAAATCAACTCTATCCCACGTGTATCTCATATGTGAAAAAAAATTATTATCGCTTCCATTTTAACATACAGAAAGATATCCTGAATACAGGGAGGAGCTCTTTGAATAGAGTAAGAGCAAAATGATGCCTGCTTCCAAGTGTGGCTACTCTATAATCTCAGGGGCTCTCTGTGGTTTTCTTCATTTATGCTACTAGCACTTTGGACTTGGAGAGCTATGGGGTATAAAGTCAGCTCACAGATAAACACCCTTATTGTAAAATGCCCACAGTGATGAGCTTGCTTTTTCCCTTGCTCTCGTCTCTCAAAAAGATAACAAACAGAGAGGAAAGTGTGGCACATGGGCAAGTGGAGTTAAAATGTACTGCACGTTACTAATCCTAACATAACATTGGCAGCTTGCATCATCCCCCTGCCAAACCCAAATTAACACGCTGCCTCACTGGAGGCAAAGGCTGTAGCTATATTTATAGCTCAATTAACAAGTTTCATAACTAAACCTCCAGAAGTCCTAGGCAATCCTGACAAATGTTATGCATCTTAACACCATGGTGACCCTGCCAGAATGCCACCATCTCCTCACAAGGAACAACGCCTGCTATCACCTCTCGAGAACAATGAGGATTGGCACTGGCCCATTGGATAAAGGAAAGATGGCTGGGCAACTTGCCTCTTGTCAGGGGTACGTTTCCTCGCAACTCCTAAACCAACACACATACTGTGGATTCAAGCAGGCGCTAATTCCTCCCTTTGCACACGATGGAAATGCTGTCTCCTCGGTTGAACGAAAGTCTGCCATCTTATGACTCAGGAGCCTCAGTTCCTCCAGGAACAGGATAATGCAAACAGAGTACGTCACTTGGAGGCTACAGTTCTTTCAAAACAGCATGAAAACCTCACCAAAATCTTTGGAGCAAGCTATTTTTGCTTAAGGGAGAAAAGTCTCAGAGTATTTTTGTGATTTGAGAGAAAATGCAGAAAAGCTACTAGCACAGAATAAAGGTGGTTAAGTCAAGGAGAGGGGCTGTCACTGGGCTTCCTGAAGTAAGACCAAAACATTTCTGCCATCATTCATTTCTTCCTGCTTCTCAAGTAAGTCTTGAAACAAATAAGCTTTGACAACATCATAAAGAAAAATCCAAACATCTTTGGGTGGGTCATAAACAATCCAGTCTATCGCTGGTCCTCACCTTATCTCCTAACTCAATCTTTTCAGTCAGTTTGATGGTTGTTCTTTGCCAGAAGAGCAGGTCTTACCCCGATAGTCCATACTAGCAGGTGGCTCATTCTTTCTTCTGCAGACAATGGAAATGCCATCTTCCCAGGAACCAGTAGCCGAGAGAATGTTCTGGAGCACATAAATATCCTCTGTAAATATACTCTCTGCATTTTATGCATGCACAAATGAGTAAATTAATGTAATACTCCCGTCAACTGCTCGCACTGGAGCTTCCACCACACTCTTCCCACATTGCCACAGGCTTTATTCTATAGAAACTGAGGCTCCACAGAATAAGTTACTCAGGGATGCTCAGGAGATCCTGATATGAACCAGTAGACTTCTCTCTCTAAAGCCTCACATTTTTTGGTCACAAAATAACACACTGGCTCCCATGAAGGAGGCATGTTAAACGTGTCTTGAAAAGATTGATGGGGATGGAGGAGGGCAGTAGAATTTCATTTTCTAAGTAGGAGAAAGAGGGTACCAAACACAGAAAGAACTGGCTAGGCAAAGCCCTAGAGCTGTGACAGCTCAGTACTCAGAGCGCAGGACAAAAACTATTTCAGTTTACAGAAGAAACCACACTGGAAGTGTGGCTAGGTGGCTAGATACACCCAGGAAGGGAGCGCCTGGCTGCTGTTGCTGTTGTTTTTTAAGTGTTGGTACTCACACACCATCTGAAGAATTTAGATGTTATTCTGAGAAAGAGAGAGAGACAGAGACACAGAGAGAGACAGAGACACAGAGAAAGACAGAGACAGAGACTACCAAAGTATCACATGGAGTACCAGGAAAGAAACATGCTTCCAAAAGGTATTGTGACCTCATGATGGGAATGGCCAGCATGATATTAAGTTAGGAGTTTGCCACAGCAACCCATGGAAGAATAGCAGGAGCATAAGCGAAGTCAAATCTGTATTTCTCTTAGGAAAAATCTATGTAGCAGAAATCTCTAGAATTATTAACAAATGAGGTAATAAAAAGGGAGATAAGAGTCAAGCACCAGTCTGAGTCTCCTGGCTTGGGACAGGTAGCTGGTGTAGGTATTGAGTGGAGAACAAAAGACAAAATTACCAGGAGCAAAAGTTGATTAATTGCTAGCCTCATGGTCAATAGCAATCTTTTGTAAGGAAATTCTAGAAAAATGAAAGCAATACAAGTAAACCCAAAAGATCAAAGGATGAGTGGGGCACAACACAAACAGATGCTCTAAAAAGTTGATGTTCACTTATTAGTTCAAAACCTTTGATGAAGAACAGGGCTTGACAAGGCAGGGTATGAAGAACAAAAACAAGCAAATAAACAAAACAATAAAAACAAAAATCAAAACAAAACGCTCTTTGTGATATAACAAGAATACCCAGACCATAAATGGTGCAGAACCCCCAAACCCTGAAAGACACTCTGGATTTGGGGTTTTGGGGTGACCCTAAGTGTGGCTCAACACAAGCTCATTGATGGTGAATCAAGTGCCTCATGCATCACTGGGGTGGAGTACATGGCACATGTCTCTACATGCTGCTTGATTGTGTGGTGAACTTAAAGTCCCTCTATAAAAGGATACCAGCTAAAACCCTTGATGAGGTAAAAGAAATAAAGTGAGATAGTGAGATGTCTTGAGCCAAAAGCAGAACAATGACTCTCACCACCACTGACAAAATCAGAAAGAATTATATAAGTATGTACAAGTATTTTATGTTGTGAAGTAGTCTGTAAGAAAAGAGAATACATCCAACAGAAAAGGGGACTTGGGGAGGACGCAGTACAGTGCTCTGTGTAGAGTAACTGCTACCTAGAGAGCGTGTTATTTTCAGTACTGTGACAAACATTAGATTCCTCTTGATTGAAAAGCAATTTAGATCACGACTCCAGGTCAACAACAAGATCATTAGCTCAACTAATGAAGGATTTTGAATGCTTCCAGCTTGGGTTCCTTAGAAGAACATTTGTAGGACTCCTTGAACAGAATGGTCATTCACTGATCCCTTCCTTCAGCCCATGGACTGAGCAGGTGATAGAACAGGTACTCACACTGGCTTCTGCTCTCATTCTAAGGAGTCTTGAAACAGTTTCATCCATGTGGTGCTAATTCAGAAGATGGCTATGGTCCTCTTGGATTGAAATGGCAAATTTTCATGGACCAATTATGAGATGGTCAGCTATATCTGATGCTGCAGGCAACATCATTACAAGTCAAGAGGATGACCAAGCGTCCTAGTTGAGGTGGTGCAGATGCTGTCTGGGCATCAAGCATTGGGTTCCTCCGCCTTTCTGCCCAGCCTGCTTCTGCTTATTATATTCAAATGTAACCTCCTTCAGTGATACACACCACAGTCACTGCCACACTTTTAGATGTCACAAAGAAGCACAAATCCAGAGATCACAAGACCATTTCTTTCTACCTTTATTTTAAGAGTGAATCTTTCCAAAGAACCCCAAAGACTTGTCTGATACATTGTCTCTGCTTAACACTTTTTCCAGATTTCTCCATCTCATCATAGCATTGGATAGGTGGTACTAGGGATGGTGTCACCATACTTGCCTTAGAATAACCAAAAACCACCCCTCAAGAAGAGAATTATTTTAGAAGCATATGACCTTCAGAAGACAGGTGAGCCTGTAGCATGTATGGTATATGCAGTGGGCTAGAGAAGTGGATTTGGGGTTGTTAGAAATGAATTTTGACTGTACTTGGTGGGCTTGAGTCAAATATACAGAATAAGACAAATTTTTTGCTTGTTTGTTTTTTTCAAGACAGAATTTTTTTTTGTGTGGCTATCCTGGAACTCACTCTATAGATCAGGCTGACCTTGAACTCACAGATGTCTCCTTGTCTCTGCCTCTGATTCTGCCTCCTGAGTGCTGGAATTAAGGTCATGTGTCACCATGGCTGTCACAAAAACAAAAATAAATATTAAATGTACACATTTAATATGTAAACATAAATTCTGCTTTGGGGAATAATTTTTTGAGTGAATGGCTGATATAACAACAAATTATGAACAGGTCATGATGGTTCAAAACTGGTCCAGGGCGCAATAAAAGGAAACTGCCAACATTCAGAGACACACCATGAGAATTATAAGTGCAGTGTCTCAGGACAGTGCCCATGATGCTGGGTAAGACATTTTGATTTGACTACTATTTTGACATTTGGGTGTCTGTCTTATCTTAGACGTAATAATAAAATCTGGAAAGTAAATGCTAATTTGTCAAGTTCCTATAAGTATAAGGATGTAGTCTAGAAGAGAAGATTAAGGTCTAAAGAAATAACTGTAATATGTGTATGTGTGAGAACATTATTTGTGTACAAAGTAAAGTCTGGTCCCAAATTAGTTATGGTCAGTATCATTTAGAGGCAGAAAGAACTTCAAAACAGAATGCAGTGTTTGACTTGAATCCTGAAAATCAATCAGTTGTTTACCAGTTCCAGGGACTTGGAAAAAGATTTCTCAATGAAGAAATACTATAGACAATTCATGAAAATATGACAGTATTCTGTCCTTATGAAATACCAAGTAGATATGGATTCAACAGTGAGAAAGGGAATGTGTCGGGAGATCCTGGCAGGCACTGGATAATGGAAGGTCTTTTCTGCATATAGAAATTGGGACTTTATGCAATATATAAACCTGAAGGCTTAAACAAGTGAATATCTGAGGAAACAGAGTCCAGAGGTAGGTGTTTGCTTTGGACATTGATTTAGCATTTTATTGAGGTCCACAATATTGCTTAAGACAAAGCCTTAAGACACAGGTGAAGGGGAGAATAAAATATTTGATGGAATGTGGTTGAAATTTGGAAGTGGGAAAAGATGGAAAGTTTAGGACTGAGTGTAAGCATAATGAAAATCAGGAACAAAATGTTAAGAGTTGTAAAAACAGAGATTTACTGGGAAAGTTCTCTTTGAGACTCTCTCAATTTAGCAATTAAAGATCTACAACCTAGACACCCTTGCATTCTGAGAAAACCAGGACAATTGGTAGGAAAATGAACTGTGAGGGAATATAATAAGGTAAATGCCAGAGGTAATACACTTAAACACACTGGACTGTAAGAGCATTCTACTTGTATTGACTTGTTACGGCCAAAGCAGTGAGAATTCAGCTAGCTACCAGTTACTGTCATTTTCAGAAGACAGTTTTAAAGGCAAGTTTCTGCACTCCTAAGTTTTGCCCTATAGATATCACCAAGGGCTTTCATGTTCTTGATTTTGGAGGTCCCAGTGCCGGTAGTTGACTGGTTTTTCTCCACTTGGGTTCAGTGGTTGCAGATTCAATGTAAAGAATGATTGAGCAATTGGTAAAATTGCTTAGAATTACCCTTAAAGTAATATGTGTATGTGTGTTTGTGTGTGTGTGTGTGTGTGTGTGTGTGTGTGTGTGTGTGTAACCTATGGTCATTTTCATCAAAGAGGTTGCTGTTTGTTCTTACTATTTTCATAAACATAATCCATCTGAAAACAGAATGCTTCCATGCCTTATTAATGTTTATACCAGGAAGTCATATATAGAGGTATGTGTGCGTATGAAGGCACTCTCATATATATCATAGTTAACTGATATTTCTCCACTTAGGTTCAGTGGTTACAGATTAAATTTAATGGGTTGTTGATGGGTATTTTTTGAACCATTGATGAAATTGCATATAGAAAGAAATATGTCTGAGATACTGCCAGGCACTGAACAATGGAAGGTCTTTGTGTATAAAGAAATTGGGATTATATATATTCTGCTTGTACACCAATCAATAATTAGTGCTAAAACTAAATTATAATAAGTCAATAAAGGGTTATATTAAATATATCACACATTAAGTCAAACCATTATGTTTCCTAAATTTCTTGATCTTTTACCAAACTAAAGCATGAATCTGAGAGAAAATGCAGTGGGCGACATTATATTTGAAATCCTGCTCCAAGATGAGCCTGATTGTGGAGCTAAGCTTTGGAAAACCCTAGAAACGGCACAGAAAGAAGCTCCCGTTAAAGGCATTTATTTGTCCTTGCGATCAATACTATTCCACCAATAGCACACTCTACAAATTGACCCAGAGATCGGAGAGTCCCTAAACGTCTTATTTGAAACAATGGACCAGACATTGAGGATGGTGTTCAACTCTTAACTTAGCAATTCCCACTACTGATTTAAACCAGACCTTTAGTGTTATTTTAACATAGGTTTTGGATTTAATTATCTTAAATGACTCAAAGAATGCATACAATTCCCAAACTGTTTATCTCTTTTATGGTAAAACCTCTTCCCCTATCCCTAGAAATCTGTTTTAATTATTTAATCAGTTTGGCTGAAACTCACAAAGCATTAAATTGTTAGTTGTTACTTAACATTCCTTATAAATTGCATTTATTAATTTCTGGATAGAGACTTGTCCATTGCTACAGTAATTTAAATTAGTACCACATGGCTACCGACCGCTGCTGAATGATGATTAAATCTTTGGGGCAAATTCAGTCTTTTAAGTTATTTAAATGGCACTAGAGATAAGCTAACCAAATTTGGGCCCAAGAAGTTACAATTTATCAAAAATGTAATAAAGCATGCCCAGAATATTCATCGTAAGCAGCATATAATGTGGTCCATGAAATGACATTTTAGCATCTCCCTCACTGTGGTCACAGGCAAGTGTGCTGACACTGCAGACAGTGATCCTCACTTGATATTTAACACTTCCTGTCTACAAGGTGCTCTGCAGTACCGTGGCTTTTTATGCACTCTAGTCCCCTTGATACTCTATCCATCATTTTATTATTGGACATAGTGACATATTTCTTTCATGGTACTTTAATTTCTCAAGCACAAACAGTCAACAGAGCCCACACTCCTTAGGAATCTTAGCAACAGGAGAAGGAGTTGGTGGCATTTCAGAGTGACGACATAAATCGTTTGAAGAAAGGCTAGAGAGGCCTATTGACCCCAAGCCTCTTAGGAACAGATGATGAGGGGGAAGATCTGGTAAAGTAAATGGAATGCAAAGACGAGGAGAGGCTCTGGAACACAGGGTGCCTACCCACAACCCAGAACTTCCTCACCCAGTGATTCTAGTCCTTGAGCCCAATCCTCTCCCTTTAGACTTGGTCCGATCTGTGAACTCAGCAGACTATTTCTTCCCAGCCAACCAACTGAGGAAATCAAAGGGACACAAAATAAAATATTGGCTTGAATACAAATTTAAAAGGCAAAACAAAAGCCAAAATGGTGGACAAGAGCAGGACATGAGGCCTGCTTTAAGTATCCTCAGCTGGAAGACTGACTGACTGAAACACTTGAGAAAAATAACAAAATCAACTAATAAAATAATAGATTCATCTTCCTGCAGCTAAAGGTAAATATTAAATAATCCTAGGTGCTGCTGGCTGAAAATTAATTTCTGCAAGGTAAATAGTCTAGTACGTATATGTATTTCAATTTCTGTTTGGCAAGGTGCCTATTTTGAGCATCCTGTCAGGCCTTTGAAGTGCTTGCACTGCTCTGATAATGTAGATGCTTAAACAAGAATTGCTTCCTCAGGGCTTCCGAGCCCTGTGCAAAAGTCTGTTTTGGATCATCACACTCCTAAGTAATTCCAGGTATTCAGCTTAAAAACACAACATTTTTTTAATACATTAATGATACATTGCAACCCTACGGAAGTGAATTGTGCCAGAAGAGGGAAGTGACATTCACCTATTAGAGAGTCACAGAGTGCTGAACCACTGCAATTTGTGCTCCCCAAATTACAGTCAGGTGCAGTTGCCCGCATGGGCAGGTTGAAATAGGATACACAGTGAGGGGAGAAAAAAGTGCTTCAGATGAGCCCTCTAATGATTAATTTGCAATAGGAAGAAAGATCAAAGGGCAAATAGCACATTGTATTGTAAATCATGCAGCTATTACAGCCAGCCTATCTGCCTACTCTTAGAATACCTGCCAGCTAGCTCTTGTCATCCCCTACATGTTTTAACTGTGCTGCTTGCATCCTGGTGTTTGGGAAAAATCACCTAAAATGTTCCCGGGAAGCCAAACATATTCCCCTATAGATTTCAGAAATGTTAAAGTAAAAAGAACCAACAAAATACCACCACCACAATCCACAATCTGACAAATTTCAATCAAAGCCTTCATGCTTGAAATATATATTTATTTACTCTTTAAACTATCCCAGTGTTTTTGAAAGACTCTCTTGAGAGGTATGGGGATCATGTGGTCTTCTGGAGCAAACACAGTGAGTTCTCATTGCCAGGGAGGAGAGCGGAAACCTGTTGTGGAGTCACACCTACTCAGTCTTCCTACAGAAGGTATTCAACACCGTGTGCTGTCTCCCCCTCCTACCTCCTAGAACTTCACCTGTCTTCATTCTGTGTTGTAACTCAATGTGAGCTGCTGGGAAATGTTCTTTAAGCAACATGACTATGAGTATTTCTAACACCCAAGGCCATATGCCCCTCTTATGTAAAGCATGGACTAGAGTGGGGTGCTTTCACAACAGTGTCAGAAGAGAATCAAGTCAGTTGTTCTCTGATAATCAGAGCTAGACAGTTTCCTGGCTTCCTAGGAGAAGTCTGGGTGAAATGGGCTCAGAAAATGGCTGGAGAGGACTCAATCATGTGCTTGTATCTTCTTCATCCATCCTTTCATGCTCCATTTATTTTGTACATCAGTTAAGAGGAAAATTCTTATCAAGCCAATCCTCAAGCATACTGAAGCCCTGTTCTACATCCTTCCAACATTTGATCAAGGTTCAGGGTACCTGAGAGAATGACCCACAAGAACCACAGTCAGAGAAAAGATAGCTTTCTCTTTCTCATGAGAACATAAAGTTCAAATCACAGATATCCAAGGATGTGGGTAAAGCGGAAATGGCACCCATAAAAGCCAGAGAGATGCACGAAACAAGAACCGGTTTGTTGTTGGAAGAAGGGATGTTGCAAAGAGGCTGGACAAGTTGGTCAAAATTGAGTAAGTGCTGGGACGAAGACTGGGACACATCTGAGACTCATTCTGGAGAGGCCCCAATTCCTACTGAGTGTGGTCAATTTTCTAAATCCCCAACTAAGCTTTATTTACAAGTAGCCATCTATTTGGAGATATCTGGTTGTAGTTGTCTAATTATGATCCTGATATGCTGGGATTGTAATAAGACAAGATTCAGGTTGTAAAGGACTCTGATTGTTCCTGCCTGTTTATACTGCTGTAACACCTTGTGAAGTATTATGGAAATAATGTATAGAGTTGCAGAAGATCTGAGAGCTAATCTGAGACACCTTTAATACAGAGAAACAAATTTGACCACCTGTGTTAGTCTAATGTCACAAGCTTTAAATCTGTGTCATTCCTCTCTACCCTAGTTTATCCCTCATATGATAAAAAAGATGAGATAGGCAGAAGACAGAGTATAGAGAATATAAACTGTAGAATGCACGCACTAACCCAGGGAGGCCATTGGTAATGCCAGTGGAGGGAAGTGCTCTTCCCTGTTAAGCTAGAGCTTCTAATGTATGCCTCTAGCCCCAAAGCCAATACTCAGTGTGCCCCTTGCTTCTCTTTTATCCCTAGTTCATTCTTATACTTTCTGAAGTCTGCCTTTACACTGAGGCTGTGCCCTGCTACATTTCCTCCAGACTTAGGTGGCCTGAGTTCTTTTGGCCCCATAAATGGCATTGAATACAAACAAGATCTGTTAGATGTGCAAGAATCTCAAAAATGATTACCACTTCTCTCTTGACATTTGTAGATCATGGTTAAATAAATTTCCTCTACATATGTGAGGCATATACATATGCCACACGTGCTTGGGTAAGTCAAGAGTCAATCTGAGCCCATACCTTCAGCGAGGATTACTATTAATTACTATCATTGTCTAATCATGTGAAAAATTTGGTATTTAAAACCTGCAATGATCCAAGTGCTTAGACTATTTTATGAGCAATATTCATGTGGCTGGAGAAAATCAGCTCTCATATACAGAATATCTGAGGTCTAGATTGGTCTCTTTTGTTGAGATAGGCTGCTGTCGCCTATACATGGGCTTAATTATTTTCCCCATTTCCTTTTGTGTGCACCTTCACTCCTGTTGTGGCAGGGTTTTATTATTATTATTATTAATCTCAGTAAAAAGGAGCAGATTCAATACAGACAAAGAATAAATGTCATAAAAATCGACTGTAATAATGTGTTCGGTGGGAACCATGGTCACAGCCGGCGAAAGTTGCACACCTATTCACGCTTTTGTGATGGTTGTGTTTCTACTATTTCAAATTTAATACCTTTTCTAATATATTATATGTTACCTCCCATGTATTTAAGCTGTACTTAAAAGCATGCTAAGAACTGGTAATTCTTTAATGGTTGTTCACTTACAACCGATTGTGGGTCATTACACAATCATTTAAAGGGCATTAATGAGAACCATTTAATGGTTTTAGTAGAATATCATTGTAAGGGACAGGGGAAAAGTTACTGGCTGTAAATTTTTATGACCATTTCTTACAAAACGTATTACTTTAAAGATTTATGTATGTAACAATGAGTACAATAAAAGCCGTGCTAAAAATAATTTGAAATCAAAGTAATGCATATAGATAAGTCTTTGCTCTGCTGCAATTGGGTGGGCCCCTTTAAAAATTTCTCTTTCTTCCCTCCCTCTCTCTCCCTCTTTCTCCCTCCCTCCATCCCTCTCTCCCCCCTTCTCCCTTCCTTCCTCATGCTCTTCCCACCTTTCTCACTCCTTCCTTCCATTTACATTCTTGAGCATATTTCCAGTACCATAAGACATTAG
This sequence comes from Apodemus sylvaticus, assembly GCF_947179515.1. Classification (NCBI taxonomy): domain Eukaryota; kingdom Metazoa; phylum Chordata; class Mammalia; order Rodentia; family Muridae; genus Apodemus; species Apodemus sylvaticus. Next base: position 100,760,795 of record NC_067482.1, read on the forward strand.
GTTTAGGGAAGAAGGACTTGACCTCACATCTTGACAACTGTGGTTTTGGTTGGGAGAGAAGTGGGCAGACCCAGAGTTGACGCAGTAGCACACTGATGCAGAGATGTGCTGCTACACGTAGCATGTCTCCATCCATGGGACCTTTCCTCCATATATCATTATTTTAAACCATTCTCTTAGATAGCATAGAACTAAAATAGAAAATCCAATACTTTCTAGGACAGCATTCCCTAAGGTAGGGTAGTGACTGAAACAACGAGGAACTGGTGCTGGCTGTATACCTATGGAAGTCTGCAAATACATGTGAAAAGTGGCGGTGTCCGGTCTGCCCCAGGGGAGTGCTATGAGACTGTATGTATGGAGATCCTCTCCTAAAAAAGATTTGAATGTAAAAGACTTGCTGTGCTGAAGGAGTAACTGTTCAAAGTGCTTTAATAACAACAACACATTATGTCTGGGTTTGTCTACTTATGATTCTCATGGAATACATACGGAGTGAGACAAGGGCCTCTTCCCAGGATCCTCGCACAAGCAGGAGGATATTTCTAATTAAAAAGGTAAAGTTGGAGAGACATGAGCAATGAGTCATATCACTAAAAGCCAAGATTTTACTGTTTGCATTAAGTAACACTTATATTTCTCTCTGATTCTAGCCCAATACCGATTACCAATAAGATGAAGATTTAAGATAAATTGGCCAAAGGATGTGAATTACAACTTTTAATTAAAATGTATAAAATAGTTGCTTTAAAATAAACATGATAATACTTTTAGCATCATTAATATTTTATGGAGCGAATAACAACAGCAACCTGAATATTTTAGGATGTGACATTTTAAAGTCAGGCAGAGGGATTTTCAGGAAGTTGCCAATGTCCTCCATAGAATACTACAGTTGCACACACCATTTCCCAGCCTCTGGAAGCCCCAGCAAAATGCATGCCACACCATCACATCCACACTGGTATTTCCTTCTCTCTCTCTCTCTCTCTCTCTCTCTCTCTCTCTCTCTCTCTCTCTCTCTCCTCTCCTCTCTCTCTCTCTCTCTCTCTCTCTCTCTCTCTCTCTCTCTCTCTCTCTCTCTCTCTCTCTTTTCAAGCCAGTAATAACCAGTGATGAGGATGATATGGCCGAAGATTCAACAATCAGCTGCGAAATTCAGGAAGAAGAGATCATTTCTTAATGTGAATTATGAATCTTTTTATTAAAAAAACAATTCCAACAAAATTAATGTAAGCTTTAAACATGTTTTATCATATTTTAAATACAATGAAGTAATGCCATTGAAAGACTATGGAAGGTGTGTTAGTATGCTATGGCTCCTTTAATTATGTATTAATTATGTAATGAATTAATGTAGACATAGCTTGATCCCTTCTAGTATCTCCAAGTGTTCTCTTACATACATCTAGATGAATTTGATTTATATAGTTAGGGCCAACAAATATTTGTTACGTGAATGAAGAGTTGTCATTTTCTCAAATGTCCTCACTCTCTGCGTCATCAGATATACTATATGTACCTGAATTTATATACATTACAGGGTGTTCAGTTATTATTCACATGAGCTGGCTCTGTGTTGCACTAGATAAAAGGATAGATCAATGAGATCAGTATTGTAACATCAAGCCTGGTGCAAATGTGTTTATTTTGTAAACAGAACTTTCTGTGCCTAAGGGCTGGGTCTTTGTTCTTAGTAAGTACCAAAATAAAGAAAGTGACTACCACCGAGTCTGGCATAAGGAGAAATGAATATCAACCTAAAAATTAAAACTGTCTTGTGCACTTGGTAGCCCGGCTGACCAGTTAGTCAAAAAGAAGTGGATACTACCATAGAAACTGGAGGGGTCTTTGTCACAGTGCAGCCAGCTGTGGCAACAGACAGAGCAGAATGTGCTGGGTTCTTGTGTTAGACAGTGCTCCTGTGCTGTGCAACCTGGCCAGGCCAGGCAGTCACGCTGTGCCTTTCGGTTTCCTACAGAGTGAAATACAAGAGTAGCAGTGACAGCCTCGTCACTGTCAAGTTTGAAAACGGAAAGAGTAATGCCCAGGGCAATGAGGATGACATGATCCTTGGCTGTGAGCCAGGGTGCACTCTGGATCTCTCACACTTGCCAATTCTTCCTCACAAACAAACTCCAAGCAGGGTATTGGAAAGTCTTCAGTGGGTCTCCTCCTTCTTTGCAGGGAGTCGGAAGACAGCAGAGGGCCTGCTCTTGGGAAAGCCAGCTGGTCATGCACACCTCTGTGATCTCCACTGTTGTCGAGACCCTTGGCACTGAGGCTCTTGAGCAGATCATTTCATTTTGGTGAGCAATAAACCCAAATCAGAGTGAATTATGCTCAAAAAGATTCCCTAGAGAGGAGGGAGCTGAAGATCAAGGAGCACGGAGGCCAGAGGAGTGGGAAAACCTCTTCTCAGGAAGGAACAGGCTGGAAAGAGCATCTAATTACAAAGTGATGTCAGGAAGCACAGTTTTAAAGAAATAGAGCTCTTGGAGTCGGGATATCACTGGTAACTTTTGGCATATAGGCACCCCACTAATGGAGGAGGCACCCGTGACATTGGAAAGATCGCCATTAGGTTGCTACATGTTTGAGAGACATTCAGATGTATGTGTAATCCCATGTTGATGTGATTTCTAAAAAGAGAAAGGTATTCAAAAATACAGATGCATTTTTAATGAATGCTTACCCTTCTCTGTGTCTAGAGTCTCAAAAACACACATTCTTCCCAGTTATTGTAGCAGTATTATTTTTGTATAGCATTTGAAGCAAAGCATGCTGTAAGGCATCCCTCCACGAGGGGAAGCCAAACATCCCCATCTACCTCACACCCTTCTGACATTTTTACCTGAGGGCTTGTCATGTTGGTAGGGAGGAAGATCTACTGAATATAATCCATGTGGTTTTTTTTATTCCATCATGCTGATTGTAATAAACTTAAAGGACATGCTTAATGTTCAACCAAAAAGAAAGTTTCTGGGGCCATTCCAGCAGGAAGATAATGTCACGCTGCAACAGCAGCAAGGCTGTTAAGACACTGCCAGACAATACAGTCTCAGAGTCTAACCACATGGGTCACTTCTGGACAAGGGAGCCTTTGCAAACTTGTACAGTACTCTGTGACAAACATCTCCATGCTCCTATAATTATTATCTTGCTGCTCTTATTACTGCTGTTCTATGTCTTCTTGGGGAGTGACTTCCTCTGGGAAGTTAGTAAAGTTCACCTCTGGCAGGGCAGTCATTTTTTTGTTTTTGCATCACCAGGTATGATTTTGCCAGTTTCTCCGAGTTATTCAATTGCTGGGAAAACTGCAGGGTTTGGGCTTTATGCCTGAAGGAGACACAGCTGGAGATCGGCTAAGGGCGCATGCTTCCCCCATCTCCCCATGTCCTCTGGGCCTAATTCACCACAACCTGGAAGAGGGAGCAAATTTGCCAGAAGGCAGCCTTGTCTTCACATTCATTTTAAGTACCACTTCTGAGGACCTAATAGGACCCAGGCCTGTGCTTTAGACTGTTGGAAGTTAAGATGTTCCAAGTTTTAGAAACAAGTTGAGGTTGAGTCAAGTCACATTTTCAGTGTGCACATACAAACACACACACACACACACACACACACACACACATACAGAGCCTTACAGCCTTACAGAGCAAAGGGGTAGAAATGGCATCCAGTACTCCTGTCCTTAGAAATTAGTTTGAAAACCCCAGCAAAGCCCGAGGGAAAGTAGAGTGTCTGGGACATTAAGCAAGGTATTTAGGGATCTCTCTTTCCAGCAGGAAGGAGGAGAGCAGGGACATTGTTAATTGCAAGAAAATGGGCAAAGAAGCGAGCATTAACTTTCATGCTTTAACAGGGCAAGGGAGAGAGATTACAAGGAAAGCACAAAACCAAATGTGTGCGGCCTTCTCCTGCTTCCCAAGGGAGGGAGATGAACATCACAGGATTTGCTGCAGAGCCCACGGCCAGCACAATCTATTAAATAGCTCAAGTTAGTCAATGTAGAAGACATTTTTAGACACACATGCCCAACCATATGTGCATGGCCAAGATTTAAAATAGAAAAGTGAGAGACTGTTGGATGACTGAGGATTTTTCCCTTGCCAGGAAGTCCTCCTTAAGGATTTCATAGCTTGCAAAAGAGAACTGCTTGCCAGACAAGCCAAGAAAAAGACATGGAAGATTGGGACCTGCTTCCTTAATGATGAAATGTCATGCTGTTATGTAAATCAACCTGGAGAAAAAAGTCAGGCATGATTAAGATGGCTTTGCAGAAACAAGAAAGGTCTTGATATCCTCCAAAAATTGCTTTAATTCCTCAAATCACAGGACTGGAGGCACAGGCTGAATTCCATGGTGGCTGCATAGAGCAAAATACAGAAACTTCTCTCCTGTAAAAGTCTTGCTTCAGTTAAAATCTACTATGTGACTGCAGTTACATGGGTTTGTAAAGCCTTTTGAATTGTTAAATTTATGGCAGAATGAGGTGTGGTCACTCGACTGCTGCATGTTTTTCTTCATGTATGTAGAAGAATATTCTAACAGACTGAGATGGGTCTTCAGCTACATCAACAGCAGCATCACTGCATCCATGTTGTGTGTCCAAGACACATAAGCATTATTACTAAGGGTGATATCTGTAATATAACATACATACACATCAGTTTTATCTGTGTACTGTGGACTATAGGAACTTCATCACCATTGCTATATTTGTGTAAAGTGTGTGCTGTAACACATATACACACCAGAATTATGTCTGTGTGACACGCGTCCTATAGTTTACACCAATCAGCATTATTGTATCTTATGCAATGCAAGGAATGCCAATTTAGCCTATAATAGCTAAGGTTTTGCTATGTAATTTCTCAGTGCCTAAGATCAAAGATAATCACATTCTATTTTTTTCAGAAACAGTGGCCAGGGGTACATTATAAAATAAAGGTATCTCCTCACAATTGGACGCTTCAGCACTACACTGCTCCAGCTCTTGGGTCATTTGCTCTAATTTATGTGTTACAGAAGAATTAAAATCATGTCTTCTAGAAGTTCCATAACTCAGGAAGCTTCCTCCTAAATTGTACCATCAATTTTCAATTCACTTAGATTCCTATAATTTTATGACCAGAGGGGGCTTTAGAATTGATTTAATCAAATTCTGTCATTTTACAGAAGAGAAAGGTGAGGCCCTGAAATGTTAAGTGAGTTTTTACATTGCACAACTGCTTGGTAAGTCACTTGGGCAATCTCATCTTCTGGCTCCCATCTCTATATTCTTAATACTGTAACTTATTTCAGCACCATGCTACATAATTATTCTTCTATATTTCTAGAAGTAATCTGCATCTTCCTGCTAAAATTCAACCCCCTCCTCAAATCCCAAGTTACTAAAATACAAGCGGTTCCCTAGAAGAAAAGAGAGTTATGTACAAGAGCAAGAAGAGGCAGTGTGGCTGACAGAAATCACAGTGGTCAGTGTTGTATTATTGGCCACACGCACATTATTAATCCAAGCCACAATTAGGCATTATGAGAAATAGCAGCATCACTACAGTTAAAGAGCAGCCAAAGAACCACTCTGAGAATATGCTTTTCCATCAGGGAGGAGGCACTGCAGGGCTGGGCTGGTACACTGCTTTTCCTATTGCTAACAACTGAAATGTGTGACTTCTATAGGAAATATCCATTAGGTGATAGCAGTTGACATTACAGACCTTCCCTCTTCAATGAAATAAGTTATGACTTCATGCTAGAAGATGGTGCCATAGTTTCCTAGGGAGTCTCATCCCATCTTCTTGTAGGTATCTGTATTTCTAACCTATGGGGTATACTTTTATTTCAATCTTATTTATCAAACTCAGTTTCTCTTTTGCAAGGACCATTAGAAGACTTCTCAACCCCTAAGAGGTCAGAGGTCCACTACTGAGGAATTCTGCACCATCTGTCTTTGCTAAGTAAAGGCAACGGGAATAGCAATAAGGAGGAAACTCAAATCAAACTAGACTGAGTTGAATAAAATGTTATAGGTGCATTCTTAACCCGTGACAGAGACAATACAGACAATATAGACAATATTTTATGAAAAATAGCCATATTAGCATGATTAAAGGGCCACCATGGACCACAGCAAGCATATGTAATGCCCATCTTCCAGTGCTGGCATCGTGACTAATTCTACAGCTTTGGGCGAGTCAGTGGTTCTCTCTGAGCCTTGAGTTCCTCACCTTTCTACTGAGGGATATGGATGCACAGATTTTTTCTGAATCTCAGTTACTCTGGGATCTTCCAGTGACACAGGATGATTGCCAGCTAGAGCATATCAGAGAGGATGAAGGTCCTGCCAGATGTAGTTTGAAATTCTCTTAATTATAGCATATCACTGATCCTGAGCCCCCAATAAATAATCAACAACTGTCAAAGAAAAGCATCTCCATACTATTTATTGCCCAGCAAGTTGCCATGAAATACTAATGTCAAGCACTGGTGATGGTACTTGAATTCTTGAATGTACTCAGATAATTACTATTTAAAATTTGCAAATATTCAACTGCATGCACATAGCTACAATAATGATAACAATAAAGTTGGTAATGACTTAGGTCTACACAAAAATATTGTATCCAAGCTTTCAAAGTGTTTCATAAATGTCACCTCATCTTCATTCCGAAACCCAGTACTGCAAGGTACGGCTGACAACAGAGAAAGGGAGGGTGCAAACAGCTCTATCCACACCCTGGAGATGGGCAATGCAGGCCCTGACAAAAGGACTGATTTCCCCTGGGTGACACAAAGCCAGGAGCAGGCCTGGGAACATGGACCCCATTTTTGAGTCCACAGATTGCTGCTTAGAACACATCCTTCCTAGCTCTCCAATTTCTAGTAGGAAGTTTATGACATGGCATTACCCAGGCACTTTAGGGTGTCAATTCCTTTACAATTGTATAAAATATCATTTGGAAGGCGGGCAAAATTTATGCTTTTGCAGTAAGAGCTCTCCTGCCTGCCCACCCTCTTGGGATAAGAGTTTGTTTCACCTGAACCGAGTTGCAAATGTGAGACACACAGTGGTGGGAAAGCCATGGGGTTTGTTTTTAATTTAAGGAACAGCTCTGATTTGGTTACACATTTTAAGCAGCCACTGTATAATACACATCCACTGAATTCACTCAGACAGGAACAAGTTATGCCCTCCTAATACTGTCTAGAAACCAGATGGATAGTGACTGCTTTCTTTTTGTTTCCCCTTTCCTTGCTCTCTCTTGCTGTACAAAATTAGTTCCTCGGATACCAAGATTCCAGAGGCTCATTGTCTTGCAAAATATTCAGGTGCCTCACAATGATCTACAATAATAAACCTCCAGTGCAACAGCAAAACACAGATAAAAATGTGAAAATATATGCATATATACATAAGATAAAATATAGATATGGTAGGAGAGAGTGACTCACAAACACAAATAAAGAGGAAGCGGGGAGGCAGGAACATAGCTGCCCTCCCAGTCAGAGAACGGTAGAATAGAACGGATGCTCATTAAAGTAGTTTACTGGGCTCCAATTCTGCCTGTGATTAAGAGGTATTGGTTGAGAGAGATTGGTGAGGGAGATCAATATTCTTGTCTTCATTCTTAATTCTTCTTTAATGTCTCTGTCTCCACAGGGGAGGATGAATCATAGTTGTAGAGTAAATCTTTAACCACCAGGGGGCTGAACTTCAGGGCAAAAGGAAAACAGAAAAAAAGAAAGAAAGGAAGAAGGAAGGAAGGAAGGAAGGAAGGAAGGAAGGAAGGAAGGAAGGAAGGAAGGAAGGAAGGAAGGACGAGCGTAACTATAAAAGGTAAATCTACTGGATACCCACATTTCTTTTTACCCTCAAACTCCTACCTTCTGTTCCAGTGCTTCCGTACATTTCTCGCCAACACAGCAGAGGAACCTGAGACTGTCAGTTAAGTCATGAAGAATCTAATCTGTGGCCTTGAAATGCAGTGGTGGTGTGAAATACCGAACATGTTCTTTGGCATCAGAGTGTCTATTATTTCTTCCACATACTTACCCACAATCCCTTGCTAAGGGACGTTCCTACCTAAAACCTACTGGTACCATCATGTCATCTGAAGCTCATAACAGCATCTAGCTGCCACTCTGCAAGCTTCCCAAGTCTAACTCTTCTCCCTGTCTCTTCCTTCTTCCTTCCTTCCTTCCTTCCTTCCTTCCTTCCTTCCTTCCTTCCTTCCTTCCTCCCTCCCTCCCTCCCTCCCTCCCTCCCTCCCTCCCTCCCTCCCTTCCTTCCTTCCTTCCTTCTTTCTTTTACTTCTTTCTTTCAACTAAGATGTGTATGTATGTATGAATAGCTCTGCCTGGGCAGGTACATATGTGCATGTGTACATGGGAGTTTGGAGGCCAGAAGTTAACCCTGGTGTGGTTCCTCAGCAGTCTCTACCTTTTTTGTTTTGTTTTGTTTTGTTTTTTTACATAGACTAGATTCTCTTCCTGGCTCACTGATTATAACAGGCTGTCTGCCCAGAGACAGAGATCTTCCTGTTTCTTCCTCAGCACTCTGATTACAAGTGCATCCCATCATGTCAGGCTTTTTATAAGAGTGTTGGGGATTTAACTCAGGCCTTAGCTTAGGTCATCATGCTTGTACGGCAAGCACTTTGCCACACAGACTTTACCAGCAGAGCTATCTTTCCAATTACCAGGTATTTTAACTAGGGCATCTCTATTCTCTAGGGTACATATGCAATACCCAGGGACTTTCAAGTGTCACATGAAGGAGAACAAAACCACTGTTTTGTTAATAAACAAAAGCCAGGAGCACTGACAGACATCTCTTAGCATGCAGAGGTGTTACCGACAACAAAAATCTTTGTGCGTATGGAGTTGAGCTTATGTAATAGGGATATCTGGATACTTCCATACAAATGACTGTGTTACAGCTCATTGAATTGTGCATGCTTGGCTTTGGAGTGTAACCATCTGAAATCTGGAGGTCCTTGTCTTTGAGGATTTGAGAGGACTTGAAAAATATTAGTTATTTTCATGGCAAGGTTTCTTGGTGTTAATGAAGACCTATTCCTTCTGCTTCCATACAGAGTCCTTTGCAGTTAGAGGGCCATGCAACTAAATTCTAGCTAGTAGGGTATGGAAAGAGGTTATAAAAGCATATCTAACCTATCAAAATATATCATATAATCATTTATGCTGACCTCTTCCCTAACCTCTGGCCAAATAGTCAAGTTTCAGAAGAAGAATACATGCCCCAGAGGGACAGCAGATCTACCAGGTGCAATGACCCCAGAGCCTGGAAAATCCATAGGAAAGGCCACTTGGTCACTGATAACATCTGCATTGGACTTTGTATTAATGAGAAATAATTAAGTGAATAGGAGTTCACAATAGCTTCAAAATATTTGACAACATTTAACATATAATGTAGATATATTGTGTTAACTTAAAATTTCAATTTAAACATAAATAATTGGGAGTTTAAAATGCTCTGTGTAAAGCATGGTCATTTGGGCTTTCTATTCCTGGCCTTCTGTAATGACATTGGCTTTCTTCTGAGACTATAAACTGACCTATCCTTTACCATATCTCAAAGTATACAGGTGATTCCTTTTAGACTTGATGTATTTTTAAACCTTATCATGGTTGTATGGCCTTCACCATTGTAAAAGAAAATATTGCTTCAGGATATGGTGTTATAAATACAAGCTTACCTTCTACTACAGAGAAACAAGGGTCCTTTTAGCTCTTTCTCCACTATGGTGATAAAAGTATGGGCTCAGGAAATCTAACATTCCTAATTAATAATGATGCATCTTAAGAAAATAAAAATGCAAAGTAAGTGTGAAATGATCCAGGCAGAAATGTTGAAAACAGGGCAAGAGTTTGGCATCCCTGGAATGTTCCTGCAGTAGGACCCTGCTCTGCTTGGCTATGCCAGCCTTCCTTTAGATATAGTCTACTTCTGAACTACGTCATGGTTGCTAAACTTCTCCTAATTCTGTGAACAATTCGAAATTCCCAACCTGGTTGAGTTCACCAATCTCAGATTCTCACAAATAGAGCCCTTGGGTAAGGAATTAACACAGACATTTTCAAGATTGTAAGCTCTGTGAGGACAGAGGCAGTGCTTAGTGCCTTCTCAGTTAATCTCCATTGTGGAGCACAGTCAGTGCTAAGTACAGCCTTTCAAATGCATTAGTGACAATTTACATAGGGTCTCAGACGAAATTTACATATCAGCACCCAGTATGTACTCCTCAAAACTCAAGAGTTAACCATGTGGGAGTTCAGAGATATAGGGAAGTTAGCAAAGAGAAAAAGGCCCAGAACCAATGGCAGAAAGGCAGCAAGGGAGGCATTGTTGTGCAAATATGTAGAAAAAAGTAAGCCATCTATTGCCTCCTACTGGTCACTGAGAGTATTACAGTAAATGTATCGTCCGTAAAGTTCTAGCAAGAAGTCTGCCCTCCCTACTTATTCAACCAACTTCATTCAACCTACTCAATCAATTCACACAAAAATGTGGGGAAAATGGGTCTGTACTAAGAACCTGGAGTTTTTCTCCTCCTATTCTGTAAAAAATGATAGTGTAGCAACTGTTTTCATGATGTTCGGATAGTGTTGGATGTTGGTGGTAACTCAGAGATAATGGAACATATGCCAAAGATCCGTGTTCATCATATAAAATACAATTCCTGAATCTCCGTGACTCCTACTTCTAGAAACATTTGGATTGTCACTGGAGAGTCAGAAACACAAGAGTCTTTTTTGAAAAGTGGCTTTCTCTCTGATATCTGCATTTGGCTCTACCTGCTTCAACTACCTTGTAGTACAGCTTTGTACACTTTATATATTAATTAAGTTTATATTAATATGCAGAAGGATGTTTTCATGTACCACCTAATGTACTAATAGCAACAGAAAATTAAAGAAAACCCACAATTCTCAATAAAGACATGTGGTAGGTTACATGCCCAGTTTACATTGTCACAATAGTTTTATCTTCATGGGTAGAAATGAGCCAGTCTTATTGGTGCTATTATTAAGAATGGAAAGAAGTTGGTTTATGAAGGTAGTAGTAAGGGAATGAAGTTTGTGGCAGAAACAAGGTCTAAAGGGATCCGTATGAGACATGGACAGGACTTTCTGTAAAAGGCTCTCTGAGGTTTCACATTCACATGATGAGGTCCCATACAGTGTATCCTGCCTGCATTTCTTGAAGAAATGTTCTGTACTCATATTAGTCAGAGCCACTGTCTCCCAATGTTCTCACGAGGCACAATGATGCAGGAGGCACAATGATGACCGCGGGTCACAGTTCATCTGGAGACAAAGTTTATCAGTCTCCTATTATCACTTCCACGGGGGCGGGCCTAGTTGTGGGAAGAGTAAGAGGTCAGCTAATGCTTCACCCTCTGTGAGAACCCTGAAGCTGTCCTCAGACATGTAGATGCTCAGTTTCTTCATCTCACAGCTTACAGCAGGTGCTTGGTTGAGGAACTCAGTGAGTTCTATCATTAAAATGCTAACTTCAATTTTATAATTTTCAAATGTAAAAGCCCAAGGTTTGTACATGGTCTGCTCTAAGTAATATAAACTATTATACACAGGACACAGAAAGAAGAAATTCTAGTTCTAATTCTGGTTATAACACCAAATTAAGGCCAAGTACTACAACCACGTTAGAGAAAAGTAATAATGTCTCACTTGTCAGAAGTTCATGAGCTGCATTCCTATACAAAGGAAAAACATTAGATGAAAATTACAGCAACTTTATTTAAGGAGGTTTTATATGTTAAAGGTGCTTTTACATATGGAGATCTAGTGACACTGGGGATTGGGAGTATATTTTTTATTCAAGAGTTAATGAAGAAGGACAGAATAGCTTTGGTAGAAAAAGAATGGTGGACAAAGATGGCTGTGACTCCATAGTAGTACACAGAGGGAGGACACAACAAGGCCTGTTTGCTATTCTTCCTGGTATAACTATATTCCCATTCCTTTCCTGTTGGCACAAGGGAAGGCACCCATGTTAGTTTAAGAGCTACCTCTGGATGTTCTAGTATTTGAACACTTGATCCTAGGACAGTGGTGCAGGTGGTGCTGTTTGAGAAAGCTTAGAAGGCACAGCCTTGCTAAAGGAAGTATGTCACTGGGTGTGGGCTTGGCGAGCCAAATCCTCACGGGCACTTCCTGCTTGCTCTCTTTGCCTCCTGCTTGCTGCTGAAGCGATGTGCTCTTATCTTCCTGCTCCTCCACTGTACCTGACACTGGCCACCGTGCTTCTTCATCATGGTGGACTTTGATCTCTCTGGAGAAGGCCAAATATACTCTCTCTTCTTTAAGTTACCTTATAGATCATGGTATTATCACAGCAATGAAAAAGTACTAATGTAACACCTATTCTATAAGAGTCTGTGGAGTACTTTCATGGGAGGTATGTCAGAGATGAACCTTTCTAAGTGTTAGGACTTGCTTTGCGAAGTAGGAAGAGGAGGGCAGAAGCATGGGAAGGTAGAGTTCATCTTTTGTCCTTCACTAAACACACTCAGTAGGCCAAGTTACCATAAACCAGAGGGTTGGGTTTTGAACCTCAATACCATCTTGAAAGTCTCTGTTCTCATGTGTGAAATCATGTGAGAGAGAGCAGACAGGGCAAGTTGGGGAAGGCATGCTCATCTTCCTCACAATTAGACCTGATTTTGCTTCTGGCTACCACCTACAACAGGATGGATTGCAATTGTGGATGCTGATTCTCTACAACTGATGTGCCATCAACAAGAATATAGCAAATGAGCATATTAGCCTGTCTTGGCTGGCTGGGCAACGCCATTTAAAAAAAAAAAAGTACCTGCAAAACCATGTAAATCTGCATGGCCCAGGGAACTTCTGAACTTGCAGAGGTGCCTGCCTGGTTGACTAGCTCAGAGTCAACCCCTTGCATTCCAGCCTGGAAGCAGAGCCAGGTCGGTGAGTCTGGGAGAACTGACCTGCACACAAACAAAACTCTAGCTCTTGTGGAGATCCTTACATCACCCATCTTTGTGGATGGATCACTATTTCCAACAAATAGACATAATTATCAGATGCTTCCTGAAGTTTGCCTTCCTGATGCATGATAATTTGGGGGACTTGGTATTAAGCGCAAATCTAACCAAACATGAAGTTTCCATTGAAAAGTTTCAACCTGGTTAAAAAAAGTTCTTGCTTCGGCAACTCCAATGAACTGATTAAAAGTGAGCCCTACATACTCACATTCCTGTCTCATCAGGAGCAAGTGAAATCCTCACCAGCTAACAGGAACCTTAGTGATGGAGAGTCAGAGTGGCCACTGAAACAAAAAGCCCAGGCTCTCAATGCCAGCTCAGCAGGCAGTCAGAGCCCTTTCAATGGGACTCTCTCTTTGATGTGTGTTTTTTAACCGCAACTTTCATGTGGTGATGGAGAAAGCTAAGAGCAAGGTGGTAGCATTATGTGAACACCAAGGCTTTCAGATGCCCTTTGCCCTGCAACAGCACCAGGCAGACAAAGAAGAACCACACAGATGGGAGAAACCTACCTGTTTTTAAAGAATATCTGTGCTGGCAGAATCTAAAAGGGTGAGGAGAAGCATGCCCTCAATGGCAGAGAAAAAGAAATGCTGGGGCCACTAAGACAGACAGATTGGGCTTCAAATAATAGTTTACTTGGATGACAAACCAATTAAAATCACATGTTCCCAATTAGCTTAAAGTAACTTATCTCAGGGTGTGGCAAATCTTTAACACACTTTATTTTCAAGTGAGACAGACTGAAGTGGAAGGAAGGGGTGCCTCAGAAGCACACGGGTGTTTCTTGCTGTGCAGTATATATAGATGTTCTCAGAGAGGCTGGGTGGAAATGAAACAATATCTTTACATATGAGGCATCTGCTATTTTAAAAGCATGTCAGGAAGAAGCCAAACTGGCTTTGACCAGCACTGAGAGCTTTTCCCATGTCTGAGTTTGCCTAGCTAGGTTGACTGAACTTGAAGGGTGTCAGGCCTTTGTAGGGTACTCTATCACAGTAAGCGTGTCCTACAGAACCCTGAAAACCAATCTGGGTCATCTTTCACAAACAGACCCCCAAAACGGAGTCAGGAAAGTTGCTTCTGTCACTGAGCAAGGTCAGGGGGCCTGGAGTGCTAAGCTGCTGTGTGGAACCCGAGCTTACAGGAGACTTAGCGCACTGGGGGCAGGGGTGGGGCAAGCCACAGAGCCGCGTGCCCACAGTGCCAGCATCTTCCTGAAGACCACGGTGCAGAAGCCGCGTGCCCACAGTGCCAGCATCTTCCTGAAGACCAAGGTGCAGAAGGAGTGAGGTAAGTAGATAGCTTGAGGGAGGCAGGCAGAGTAGAACCCACCATAAACACTGAGGGGCACCAAAGGTGGAAACCATCTATTCCGAGGTTGCCTGGGTGAGGCAGGCTAACACGTTAGGAAACTGGTTAATGAGGTAGAACAAAAGGCATACAGGAGGAAAGATGGGATAAAAAAGTAGCTCTCATCAATAAAGCATGGTAAACATGCCCATTTTCTGTTGTTGTATCCAAATACCAGAAATGCAGTAATTTATAAAGACTGGAGATTTATTTTCACTTATAGACCTGGAGGTCCAAGACTACTGAGCCAATCTTTTCTCATTTGGTGAGGGCCTTTTGCTAGAAATTTCTTTATGGGTCCGTTACTGTCATGATCTCATCTAATCCCAATTACCTACCCAAGGCACCAGCCCCAAATATTACATAGGTTCAAACGTGGTATTAGGTTTCTAACACATGAACGTTTGGGGACACGTCTAATTATAACAAGGGGTAGGAACACAAGGACTCAGAGCTGGGTGCATGTTTCATTTTTTAATGATTGTTTTTTAAATGTTTCAGCAAGTAAAAATCATTAAGAAAAATCTTCGACGCTGCTGTCTGCACCTCTTCCCTTGAAGCTTAATGGATGTGTCAGGATCTATTTTGAGAGCAAATAAAAAGAAGGCAAACCACGTTGCCAAGAGGTGTTAATTGACAGTTGGAAAAACATTTTTAATATCTCTCCATTTTATATAATGTTACTAGTCTGTTGCTGATGAACATGCACTTGGGTGATTGTGTTCAGAGACTGTAGACATTTCTAATACACTAATGTCCTTCTGTAGAGAAGAGAATGAATGAGCCCAGTTCCCTCAGTGGTATCAATTATATATATATATTACAGTAATGCTTGGTGTTCTGCTCTTGGAGCACAAAAAAGATGGGAATCCCAACCATCTGCCTAGCCTTCTCCCTGGCCCCACCAGCTCCATGGGGCCTGCAGAGCAGAGTACCATTCATGGGATTCTCAAACACGGAAACCAATC
The DNA here is from genome assembly GCF_947179515.1 of Apodemus sylvaticus. Classification (NCBI taxonomy): domain Eukaryota; kingdom Metazoa; phylum Chordata; class Mammalia; order Rodentia; family Muridae; genus Apodemus; species Apodemus sylvaticus. The sequence continues at coordinate 100,776,180 of NC_067482.1, forward strand.
CTCCTTATTGTTTCTCTCCTTTAAACCTCTGAGTGATCTGAGTTCATGTTTGAAGCATCATTCCATTCATTATTTCTAGCTGACCACTTCTCTTCTCTTACTAGAGAACTCTCCATGCACTTTTTCAACATTTCCTCAGATTTTACTCTTTTCCTAGCATCTATCTGGTATGGGATGGCCCATTCTTGGCCAACCTATAAGCACCCGAAGGTAATGGGTCTTGTGTGTGTAGTTCCAGTGCCTGTCATGATGTTAGGCAAGCAGCATTTGCTACCGTTTCTAACATATCACCACCTATGACCCAGTGCTTCTCTGCTGCCTAGGCTGAGGTGCTGATGGGTCCCACTTGGCATGCTTATGCTCCACAGCACCAACTTCACCCATGTGGCAGCCATTCCCCCACATTGTTCATATTTTATAGGTTCCACTTTAAAGAAGACAATTGTTAGTGTCGTTAGTATAAATACCTGCCCACTTCCCACCTGGATGAAATGTCTGCATCAGCCATAAGCAGTTACACAAACTGGGCCTAGTTTCTCATGGTTGCAGTAAATTGAAATGGGGAGATTCGTTTATGTTGGGTACATAGATGAGAAATATTTATTTTGTATGTTAGTTTGGTTTCTCTGTGAAGATGGGATTAGGTGTGAGAAAGGTTGACTAGAGCAGTTACTAAGACCATTGAAGGGCAGAGCTTGAGACTGTAGAATCTTTCTGGTCTTGTGAAGGAGGGAAAAGGAAGGCCAGGAACAAGGATCTCCCTCAGAGCTGTAGCATTCCAAGGGAAATCCAACAAGGCCAGTGAGGAGTATATATTCTTCCCAGCCTGCTTTTCTCTGTGTCTCTTTTCCTAAACATCCATTTGAAATTTTAGATTATATATTACCTCAAGAAGCAGTCACTATCATTTTTAAAGCCACCATTAAGACCAGAAGTACCCTGTCTTAAAAGGCATCAAAAAGAAACTACATATCCTGTTTTATCATAAGTCCCATTCTAGGGCATTTACAGAATTTCAAAGTGACTAAGAAATTAAAACCACTGACATCTATTGAGGGCTGTAGGTGTCATGTTCCATTCCAGGTTCTCAGGATGTCTTAATTTTATTCAGCCCTCACACTAACCCCACAGTGTAAGTATAGACATCATCTCCATTTAAAGGTGAAAAAACTGAATCCAAGACTGTTATAGATCACTACAAAACTAGTAAGCTGCAGAAGATAACTCAAAATCATCTCACAGTTGAAGCTCTTAACATTTAATAGTAGACTAAATAAGTTTGCCTATCCTAAGGCAGAGGCAGATGGGTAGAACAGTTTCTCTTTGTGTGCTTTTTAGCTTCGAGCGCAATGGTCTAACTCTTGCTTTAGCCCTCCCCTTGTGTTCATCAGTAGGTCATGAAAGGAAGAGATTGTTCCTTCTGTAATTGAATGGTTTTAAGAGCACTACACATGCTCCAGGAAGCTGTCCCCTTCTATTGCCTGGAAGCCCATGATCTTAGTAACCATGTCACCAATTAGCAAAGTTTCTGTCAGCAGAGGCCCAGGAATGACCTGGTTGAACAGTATATATCAACTGATGAGATAGTAACTAACCAATCAAGAAGTTTCAGGGATGAAGAACCTCCATTCTTGTCTTTGTCTTTGGTTCTATCATGGTCAGAGGCCAGAAATGTCACAAGTTTTGAGAACTCAAGTTTCTATTTTCTTTCTTTTTTTCTCACCTTTCTCAAAGCTTCCTGAAAACTGTCTTTGAGAATGTAGTATAAACTCCAGTTTAGACATTTGGGATGGAGAGATACATGAGAACTTCATGGATGGGTCAACTGGACTGACCAGCTCAACCACTATGTCTTAACTTTCTCTAATCAAAAGAAATCCATCAAATCCTAGATGGAGCATTCAGTGTCAACTTGTCATCTTGCTGTACAAGAGCTATGCTTGCTTCTTATTTCTTATGTTCTCACCTGTAAACTTATAATAAATTTCTTTCCCCAATCTGCCTTCCTATTGTCTGAAATTCATTCTTTGGGTTCACAAGATGAATCTACTGGATGAAGGCAGCTTTGGTGTTGTTGGTTGGCCAGGATTTTTAGCACCCTGAATTAAACTCACTGTAGGCAAGGAATCCTTTGTCGATCTCCAGGACCCCAGGGTTTTTCTTTATTTTTCTTGAAACAAAACTAACTTAATCTAACTGATATTAAGTTATCTTGACCAGGAAAGTCTGTATATAGTAGTTATACTTCTGCCTAAGAAGCAAGAAGATATTTTACTACACATTGTGAAGTGCCTACCTAAAAGTTTCCAAGGTATTCAGAGTAGAAATCTCCATTGACCTCATGGCAAAACTCTTGTTCTGAGATTATATCAAGGAGCAGCCAATGACAGGGAGGAAACATGGAGTACTGGGTTTCCTCCTGGGGGAGACTGTATGGAAGCCTACTCCATTTCCAGGAACCAATCTAGAAGAAAAACTTAGGAGACATAGTACGGAAGCAAAGCCAAGTGCTGAGGGAAAACCTGCACCTGCACTGAAGGATGCCTAGGTAGCATGTGCACCTGCCCTTTGGATGTCTGGGTAGCACTTGCATCTGCAGGGGAGAATGTCAGGGTAGCACCATGACATTTAAGATCAGGAGATGGCACACAACAAAAAAAACAATACGTAAGCTGACATGTTGTTAGGGCATTTCCATGTGTGAGAGATAGTCTTCTACAACAAAGAAGTTAAAGAAAAGTGGGGCTTATAGAAAAAGCCATTGTAGATGGGGCCCTTGTATTTGGACTGGGGAAAAGACAAGATCTGGATGTATATGTCAATGCAGACACACACCACCATGCTATGGACTCTCAACTTCCTCTCACACCCACAGTTAAGTTCCCAGAGGGAAAGGCTATCCCTATTATTTCTAACTACCTGGTTCTGGCTACAGGGCATAGGGTCTGAGCTTCTTTATTAGTGGAAAGAGGCCAGATCCTCAGAGACAAAGATCTTTAAAATCCTGGCCACATCTGAATGTGTCACTCTGAACTTCTACATCTTTAATTTCCATCTTTCATCCGTGGCCATCAGGAAGTTCTCTCTGTGGCATGTAGAATGAGCCTTGTAGTGTTTAAGGCTCCAGTGTCTAGACATGCCCCTTCCATACAGACAGAACAACTCGAGGGAACTTCTCAGAGGGGTGGATACAACACTCTATGTTTTCTCTGAGGACAAAGGGTGTTGACTATCCAAAAGTACATTGCCTATTTCTTGTGTATTGTGCATTCTAAAAACACAGAAGTGCTCTTGTGCCTTTGTGAAGAAAGTAAAAGCAAGAAAGTGGATGAAATGGACAAACAGCAGCCTACTTCATATTTGGATATTATATTGTCTTCAGTGAAGTGTGTCTAATGTTCTTGAGGCTTGTGAATAATGAAAAGGGTATCCCCCCATTGAGATCTGAGTAAATACACTGTAATTGGTTTAGAGTGCCTTTAATACTAGTGTTCTCATATTTTAAAACTCTTTTTCTCCAAGTTTCAATAACATGTTCTTGAAAGATGTACTCTCTTAAGTAATTCTTTGTCCTCAGAAAGACACTCCAATCACTTTTCTAAACTGATACTCTGGCCTCCTTCCAAAACTGATTTAGAAGTTATGGCTCACACCCCGTGTGTGCGTCGTCTAACCTTGGCACATCCCTGAGTCCCATGAATAGGGTTGGCAGTTGGGCGGAATGGCTATAAAAAGAGGGAGAGCTGCTTGTATCTATCTCTATTGAGCAAATTGTGCTTTCATGAAAATCCTAGAGAGTCAGAAAGAAATTGCCACGATACCTACCAGATCTTGGTAACTCACTCTAACATTCTCAATACTGAATACACAGCAAGGGACTTAAATTATAAGGCACTTTATACTTTTCAAAACTATTATCTAGTTTCATTAATATAACAATCCTGGAAAATATGGAGAATAAACTATGCCTCCCAGCAGAGAGGTGAAGGTGCTGGACCACAGAGGGAATTATGTCCCCGCTGGACTAATTAATGGCTGTGTTCAAATGAAACTCAGGTCTCAGTACTGACTTGAATTTTCTTCCCATTGTACCACACTGCCTGAGCATTTAGCTAATGGCCCATCAGCTTCCAACCTGCCTATGATTATGTCCAGATTGTTCTTGTCCTGGTCACACCAAGCACAAAGAGAAGATGGGTGGCTTTGAGGAATGGACTTCAGCAGATCGCAAGGAAGCTGAGATGATAGCACAGGGAAATGCTGCCTGTTCCCTGCTTCCTAACACTCCAGGGAAAGGCTGCCTGTCCCCTGCATCCTAACACTCCAGGGAAAGGCTGCCTGTCCCCTGCATCCTAACACTCCAGAGCCGGCACTCATTATTTTCATTAATGTGCAATTTCTCTCCTGGCTCTTTGGAGTGAGGGTTTCTTTGCCTACTGTGAGAAAAGGCAACTGAGCTAAATTGGGCCCTCGGGCATGCACCCAGCTTTCTCAGAAGCCTGCTCTGTTTAGAGAGAGTCCTTCCATGCACATCTCCCAGGACAGCTTTCGACAGCCATGAGTATACTTGATTTCCTTTAAAACAAGTAACCTAGAAAATGAAATAACGCATATTAGATTAAGGTCTGTCCCATTTGGCTAATTCAGAAGTTAATGGAAGGTCTCTTTCGGTCATTGGTATTGGCAGAGACACATTTAGTAAACTCTCATGGGACTTTTACACAGGTACAGTAGCAGCTCTTACCCATAAATTAAGGATGGTGTTTAAAAGCAGTTTTTCCTCTCTAAGAGGGTGCCATGCAGGTCTCTCTGAACAAAGGCCCTGCAAACCAAACTCACAAGGCAAAACACAGAATTGGGTGTGGTGTTGTGGCTGAGAAGAAAAGAAAGGAGGTAGGAAGAGAGAAAGGGGGAGAGAGAGACACAGGGAGAGCAAGAGAGAGGGGGAGGGTTTGGGAGAGGAAAGGAGAAAAGGAGGGGGAAAAGGAAGGGAGAGAAGGAGGAAGTGTGGGAGAGTGAGAGAGACAGAGAGAGATGGGGAGGGGGAGAGAAAGAGGAAGGGGAGAATGAGGGGGAGTGAAGAGGGAGGGGAGGGGGGAGGGAGAGAGAGAGGGAAGGGAGAGAGAGGGAGAGGGAGAGAGGGGAGAGAGGGAGGGAAGGGAGAAGGAGATTGGGAGAGAGAAAGTGAGAGAGAGAGAGAGAGAGAGAGAGAGAGAGAGAGAGAGAGAGAGAGAGAGAGAGAGAGGTGAAGGGGGAGAGGGAGAAGGAGAAGGAGAGGGAGGGAGGGAGGGAGGGAGGGAGGGAGGGAGGAAGGGAGGGAGGGAGGAAGAGAAAACATCAGTGGATACACTAAAGGCACTGCCCACTCTGTGTTTTACAGCACCTACAGTTATTTTCTACACCTTGAGCCTTATACAGGTCCTATTGCACACACTCACTTATATTAGGAACATTAGAGATAATGATGATTTATAATTATTCTGTGAAGTAAATGATAACTTGGAAGATCGTGTAAGCAAGAAAAATTAAATGCAATCAATATCTTGCTTTTAACTGCAGTCTATTTTTAAGCAAAAAAAAAAAAATTAGAATTAAATTTCTTCCTGGAAGCACACTGTATAATCATTTCTGTGATCATCTCTCCTGTCAGAGTCTGGGAAGCTATTCCACCTGCCTATCACTCTTCCAGCAGCAAGCCCCCTTCAGAGAAAGAAGAAATGCAGTGGTCTTCACTTATTCCTAAACACACCCTACGCTTACACAGCCTGGCAGGAAGACTACACAAACTATGAATGGCTGGGTTACTTGACTTCATAATCCTGCCTCTACATTTATATATAAGTTCTGTAGGTTCTTTTATTATTGTATCAATTTTTTGCCATGTTTGCTATCAAAGTAATGCTAACTTCATGGGAAAAATTAGGTGTTGGTTTTTTTTTTTAAAAATGTTTTCTAAACTAATGAGTAGTGTTAAGTCAGGACTTTTGAGAACCCCAGGGTTTGTTTTGTTTTAGAGGTAACACTTTTGCCACCTTAATCACTTTACAAAAACAATATTTATTTTAGTTACTTTATTTTCTTGTTGGTTGCTATTTTAATTATTTATTTAGAATTATTCTCAATTTTGTTCATTTATACGTTTGTAAGAATATTTTTTGTTTTTCTGAGGTTCTCACACTTACAGTATTATAAGCACAACATTCTCTATTTCTTTTATTCTTTCCTCCCAGGCCAAAGCTTTTAGATTCTCCATTTTATTATAAATGATAAGCTTTATAATTTAATGAAATAATTAAATAAATGGATATATAATTTTATATTATATTGCAAGCATGTAATATAAATATATTATTAATTCTACCTATAAATGTATTAAGATAAAACTTTAAATAAAAATATTTTACTGAAGCTTACAGATTTATCACCACTCTTGCTGTTTTTAGGCTTTACATTCTTTTATCTTTGTATTTTACTTTCATTATTTCCTTCTTCATTTTTCTGAATTCTATTTGCTGAGTTTGTAGATTCAATTTCAGTTCATTTGTAGATATTCTTTCTTAAATTCCCCCAAGAAAATGAAATATTTAAGGGTATTCCTTCACCTTTCAATATGGCATTAGATGATCTTTGTGGTGGTTTGAATATGCTTGTCCCAGGGAGTGACACTATTTGGAGCTGTCACATTGTTGGAGTAAGTCTGGCTTTGTTGGAATAGGTATGTCACTGTGGGCATGGGCTTCCAGACCCTTCCTAGCTGCCTGGAAGCCAGTTTTCTCCAGTTTACCTTTGAATAAGATGTTTAATTCTCAGTTCTTCCTGCACCATTTCTGCCTGGATGCTGCCATAGTCCCACCTTGATGATAATAGACTGAAACTCTGAACGTGTAAGCCAGCCCCAATTAAATGCTGTATAAGAGTTGCCTTGATCATGGTGCCTGTTCACAGCACTAAAATCCTAACTGAGACAATCTTCATAGATTTTCAATGTACTATTCTCAGGTTTGTTATTGCTATATATTTTGTTTATTGTGAACACTGTAGTCTTCTTACCCTTTGAAGTATACATTCATTACAAGAAGTCATGTTCTCCATGTCTGTTTCATATGTATATGTAGCTCTCTGGAAGCTTCCAGTTCTGCCTATACCACACTGGCAAATGTTTACCATCATTTTCCAGAGCTTTTATAGAGCATGGAAACTAAGAAATTAAAGGTATGCTGAACACGTTTTTAAAGGAAAATTCCCAATGAAAAACTCCCAAATTTGTTTGTATCTTTATTTGAATAACCTTTACTTGTCAACACTGTCCAGATTGAGGAAAGACTAGAGAGGGTAATTGCTTAGATTAGATTGGTCTGTGTGCGTGGCTGTAAGGGATGGTCTTGATTGTTAATGATACAGAAGGGCCCAGAGCACTGTGGGAAGCATCAATGCTATGGAGGTAGACTGTGTGAGAAAGCTAGCCAAGCAAAAATGGACACATGAGTGAGACAGCAAGTGTCTTCCCTAGTTCCTGATGACTTCCCTGCTCTGACTCCTCAGTGGTGGATTGAGAGCCTTTCCTCCATTAAGTTACTGTTGGTCACAATGTTTGTCACAGCAAAATCAGGCAATCAAACCAACCAATCAACCAACCAATCAACCAACCAATCAACCAACCAATCAACCAACCAACCAACAAACCCCAAACAGTGTCATTTCAGTAAAGAAGAGAGGGAGAGGAAGATCATTTTAAGTACAGGAACTGAGAAAACTTGCAATCTAATAGGAAACAATATTTAATGGTTTCTCTTTCCTCTGTCCAATTTTTGGACAGACATTTTAAATTTTGCTTTGAATTAAGATAGCCAAAAATAATGTGAGTCTTTATGTGGTTTTTCTAACTTCCTTTTTGGCTTTTGCTCTCCTGTGCTTTTAGTCACTCTTTTGTTAATTTTCTGTATCCCATTTCTTTCCCTCCTACAATACAAACAGCCAGCCACACTTCAGTGAACAGTGTGGCCTGTGGGTGGGATTTATGTAAAGGAAGTAGCTGTTTCCACACCCCTCTTACTATCAACCTGCTATTGCTCTACTCAAGAACAGTTTCTCTCTTTAGATTAATAGATACATGTGCCTCTTGAGTGTTCTATCACAAGCCTTGGAATATTTTAATAATGAAACATGAATAAACAAGAACAGAAAAAATCTGGATGAGGGGAAGTGAGAAACAGCAAGGGAAATGTACTAATGCCATCTGTCCACTGAGCTAAAGGGGACGAAGATGAGGGAGATTTTAAGACACCACCTTCCAGAAGATGTCACTTCTAGCCATGCTTCCTATAAAATTCTCAAACTTGCACCTGTACTTTTTTTTTATTCCACACAAACTCATTTCCTGATAGAAAGTACAATCCCCTGAAGGACAATTACCCAGGTATCTAGTGGCTTCGCAGACTGAATTGGATGGCTGAGGATTTCACTTGGAAACTTTATTAGAACTTGAAAATTCCTGTCACACAATTTTTCCCATAATGCTCTGATTTTTAAAATTTATGTATACATTCTACTAATCACTTTAACCTCTATCATCTTTACAGACTTAGGGACTATATCACCTTTCCAAATTTCTCTCATGAAGTCATGAAAACATTCTTGTACTTCCAAAGCATCCACAATACAAATTTCCCTCCTTTTCTTACTGAACAAAAGAGGAACATATAATCCTAATTTCTAAAAACTGAAATAGACAAAATGCAAAACAAAATATGCCATAAATTATATAATAATTGGAGAGCCAGGTATGTGTCTGCCTTCCCAACCTTCCCCAGCCATTTTTATTGTGATATAAAACAAATTCATTTCTGGCATCTCGTGCCTCTGCATTGTTCTTCTTCTGTGCCTGTGCATGGTTAATAGGTCAGGAATAGAATCCCTGGGAAGCACATTATCTGAAGCTGACAATCAGTGTATGCCACTATGTTTAATTTTTTTCTAAATTTCCCTTCATCCTCTTTGTCAATACCTATTTCTAAAAGTCATTATTGCCTTCCAGCTGTCCAAATTTTCTTCTCATTTTTCTCTTAAAAACTGACTTAAAGCAGGAGGTCAATATCACAGCCATCATTAATTTCACACCCTCCTCTTCTCATTTAGTCCCTGGTCCTTTTTCTCTTGAGGATCACTTTTTTTCCTTGATACATTTATAAAAGACTTCCTTACTCCATTTAACCTCTTCTACTAGCAATATCTCATTTCCCACATTTATGCTTCTTATCTTCACCACCCCCAACTTTAGCTTGTTACATCTATTTTTATAAAGATCCTGCTTCTTCAGTACCAAGACAACTGTCCTGTAAGATGTGGATCTTGAACAGCCATTGGGGATAAAAGACTGTAATTTTATAAAACTCTTGGACGAAGAGGGGCACTGTACCCCTGTGATTGGCTGGTTTTTTGCTTCCACACTGGAAATGGAGCTTTTGTGCTTTAATTATATTCTTGGACTATTTCTGTCCTTCAACAGTAATAAGACTTAATACACATTCCCATTGCATTTTCTGTCTTAGATTTCCCTCCAGTGTGCTTCACAATGAAAAACAGGGCCTTGTAACATAGTTATCAATGATCACATTTCTACATAGGCAATGGAAAGAATGAAAATGATTTATTCTATTAGGGTAAAAATATTTGCATATGCTGAATGATTTGCATGCTAGCAGATCCCAGAAACATGTTTCATAGCTTTCCCCATATTCTTAATGGTGTTCTATTCTATCCTTTGAAACTGCCCTGTCTTCTCTCTGGACATTCTCTCTCACTGGAGTGGAAGACTCAATAAAATATGCAGGTGTTGCCAAGTAGATACTGCTCTGTGAACTGGTGTCCTATATAGCATAATTCATCATGTCCTCTGTGCTTTCAGGATGGGTGACAGTGTTGACTCCCATAATATCTGAATGAGTTCCTTTATAAATAATTTTCTGGGTGATTGATCTATCCTCTAGCTCTTTTCCTCACACCTCTCTTCCCCTCAAAAGGTAACAGATGGGATTCCATCATCACAACCAGATGTTGCAGAGAAAGTACCAGGAGTCCCAAAGTGCTCTGTCTAGTACATCCCTCCTATTAACTATCCTTAGTGTTTCTCAAAAACACTCAGCCTCCCTTAGCCTCTATTCTAGTGTCTGTAATGTGGAAAAGAAAATGCCTTCCTGAGTTTCAAGGTGATTAATAAAGACACACTCAAAAATGTTCCCTTATACAAAGTCCTTTTGTACCAGGATGGTTGGGTCCTCCTTGCCAACTTTCCAAAACCAAACTATGTATAAATTATTTTCTGGTCACCTACCTGTCTTATTACAGTGTTTTTAAATACTCTAATAACTAAGTATTACAAGTTATTGTGTGAGAAACAGCTCATGGGGAATCTTCAGACATTAAACAAAAGGATAGTTTTAGCCACTTGCATCCTCCTCTAAACCTTGTCTCATTAGCAGCCACATTCATCACTTTTGTTTAGAAGAGTAGGCAAGACCCAAGGGAGAACTGAGTGGGCCTCTTTGATATTTGACAGAATTTTACTTGTTGAAGTAAGGTGTCAGGCTTGCGGGTGGATCTGGAAAGCATTTTGGAAGGAAGAGGGAGACAAATGTAAATCTTTAAAATCCAATCATAAGCAAAGTTTCCTTAGTTCAACATATAAATATAAACACTAAATCAAATCAGATGCTTATACATTTTTTTTAATCCCATCATAAAACATTTTGTTTTGACAGCCTGGTAATGTAAGTAGAAACACCAATAGTCAAAAGAGCCAGTTTCTCTGCCTGCTTACTACCTGTAAGTCTAGTCTTTCCTGTGTATAAATAGAAAAAAAATGTATGTTTATATAAGGGGAAACACTGATTTACTAGAACTGATTGCTTCATAGTTTAATTACTTTTCAACTGGCTGTTCCAAATTAAGATGTCATTGATGGCTTTTGGTGATATATTTCATTTTAAGCAAATTTATTCTATAGTAGAGTACATCATAATGGGAAGCAGACTTCCGACTCTTCCCTTCTCTGTGTAGCCTGATATCTTGACAAGTAAATTAAATTTAGCAGTTAAAATGCTTCCATTAGTAATTTTATTAAGTTAATTAAAGAATCTCTCTTTCTGAATTTTAACTACCTTCCTTTCAGAACAATGTTGATTTCTTTCTTTCTTTTTTAATTTTATGTATTTAAAGACTATGATATATCACAGGACCAATCAACAGTCCCTTCAGTATTGCATTCCTGTGGCCAAGATGCTACCAACAACATCAAGAACTGAGCAGAGCTCAGAAGATCTCAAATGAGGTCAGTCTACTTCCCCTGGCAGAACTTGGGCTTCTACAAATGTAAAATCAGAACTAAGATAAGCGGTGGTGGATTCAAGAAGAATATGCATGCTTTCAGGCTCCCTGTATGCTCACAGTAGTGTATAATTATTAACCAATCCTCCATCCCTCCCCTTCTCCTCCCCCTTCCCCTGCAGGTGAACCCAAAATGGCTCAAGTGGGGTTTAGTTGGAAGAAAAAAAAACTAAAGAAAAAAGCTCCAGCTCCTTTCCTTATTTAGTGTCCATGCTGTTGTCAGCAAGACTGAAGTGGTGACATACATTTTAAGTGCATTCTAAGCTCTCCCCAGAGTGGCTTTTTCAAATAACCTGAGAATTTGTAAGACACATTAATTGATAACTAATTTCTTCATGGACCAATACCAGCTTTTTGTGGGAGACTTTCTTAAACCCAGGAGTTTCATAAATAATATTTTAGAAATAGAAAAAAGCATAGAGGAATTTATCTTTTCATTTTAAAGATCAAAACAAACAAACAAACTGAGTGTCAGAGCTAACACTGTCACAACCACCAAAAACCAAAAGCAGCAACTGCAATGATGGTAGTTCCCCATTATGAAGTTCTGCATTCCTTATCTAATGAGAAACCCTACCAGGGAGATCCTTCTAAAGTCTTAATGCTGTAGAGATGCAGTCAATGCCTGAATGTTAAGCAGTCCATGCAAATCACAGGACTCCATTGTTTGGTGCTTGGAGCTAGGGTGAATTTCCACCTTACACAGGTGAGGTTCTAACGGAGCTACTATTTCCTCCCCCACTGCTTACTCTCAGGGCATCTATAGTGTAGATCTGAACTCTACAACTGAGGCCATCTGAAGAGGAGAGGAAAAACAAAAACAAAAACAAACAACACAGGAAAAAGGAAAGCTTGCACCTAAGAAGATATTGTGAAGCCAGTTTTTAAAGTATCTCATTGCCAGTGTACTCCGGGGATGTGAGTGAAATCTTCACATTAGGTGCACCCATGCATTCAGACCTGGAGAGACATCTCATTTATAACTAGAAAAGCCTGTCTGTCACTCATTCATTGAAGAAATAAAGGAAAGCCAAGAATGCTGTTCATGCCAATTACCATTAACACCTCCTACCTCCCCCTTTTCTAACCCTTCTGAACAGCTTACTGTATGAGCTCATACAACTCACTCTCCAACATCTCTCTCAAAATCACCACCATAGTTTCCGAAATCCTCAACCTTTTTCCCTCCCACTACAGTCTCTCCACATTCACTTGGGCACCAACTCCCTTTCACTCCACTGCCTCTGCACTTTCTTTCAGAGAGACAGAAAACCTTTTGTTGTTATATTCTAAGATCACTGCTTTCCTCTTGAGAGTCAGTCATCATAGCCTCTGTTCTTTCTATCCATTCTCCAGTCTTCAGATATTCTTTTACGAAAGTCTAAGGAATGAATCCGGCAACTCATAGACTCTCCCTGACAAGATAAAGTCAGACACTGGCTGTGTCTATATCTCCATCTCTGTCTTTCTGTCCCTGTCTCCTGTCTCTATGTCTTTCTCTCTGACTCTGTCTCTGGGTGTGTCTTTCTGTCAGTCTCTCTATCTCTTTCTGTTTCTCTGCCTCTCTGTCTCCCTCCCTTCCCTGGCCTTTCTCTCTGAGTAGGCACACTCAGGGTGTGTGTGTGTGTGTGTGTGTGTGTGTGTGTGTGTGTGTTGTCTTTGTGGAATCTGTTTCCCTTAATGTGCAAATCAGCCATTCCCATAATAAAGCTTTGAAACAGAATCCACCATAATAATTCTGTAGGTAGCAACTAGCCAGTCACACCAACACATAAAAACACATAGACAATTTTGGTTTATTTTTCCCCCTGATGAAAAAAGAAAAACTTCCCATCTTGTAACATCTACCTGAGGTTGAGTCTTCCTCAGCTTGGACAAATACCTTCCAGTATTACCATAGGAGAGAATGTTCTCCTTCAGGCATGTTTACCTTTTACTGTCCTTGATCTTGCTGTCTGTATTACAGATACTCTGGGTTGAGAAGTTTGTTGTTTTTGGATGTGAAGTTTGGTTCCAGTAGTGAAATCTGTTTCATATTTATAATTGGTTTTCTGCTTCTGGAAGAAACCCAAACTGGTAGGTCCTTTTGAGTGAACGGGGGACAGGGGAGAACAGAATGTCTTTATCCAACCTGAGGTTATGGAAGATGAGAGAAGATAGGATGAGAGAAGGAGGCCTGCATTCAAGTAAACACCATGTCCTCTCCCCCTTCTGCAGACACTCCTGGCTGGCTCGCCTCCTGGTCAGAGCGCAATTAAATGTATAGAAGCACAAAAGAGCCATCTGGATTGGAGACTATGTGACAAAAATTCCCGTTACTGGTTGCATGAAAGGAAGAATGTGTGATTTTAAAATGAAATACCAAAGACAGAGGTACTGAGTTAGATGGAGGAGCAGTAGCAGGTCACAGTTTTGGAAGGTTCCATAAGCCTCTTCTCTGTCCTTTACTCTGGAGGCTTCTGAAGGGGCTTAAAGTGAGTGAAGCCACTTGAAATGAAAAGGGAAGAGATTGCAAATCACTCTTCTGCCAGTCTCTGGATAAGCTACGCACGTCAGATGGACAGATTCAGGTATTAGTAAGTGTGATTTCCATGCTACAGTTTCTAAACCCTACACGTTGTTGACCTACATCACACAATTGAGCATGCTTATGAAGACATATGCATAGAATGAAATGTTCTGGAAAGGATGAAGAAGTCTCTTTCAATAACACATCAGCAGTATGCACAATGAGGTCATATGACCCTGTGGACTATGGAATTCCATGCAGCCTCACATACTCCTTATACCTGGGGGCTTAGCTGGAGCCCAGTCCAACAGAGGGAATTTTCAATACAGGACTCTAGATACTGGCTTCATTAGAGAAGACCATGCAGTAAGATGGTTAGTCAAATGTATGGTCAAGATTATAAAGGATTGGAATCAATAACATGCGACCATGATTTTTTGTCTTTTCTATTTCCTATCTTTTCTTAAAGCATGGATACTAGGAAGAATAACTATCTCAAATATTTTCCTATATAATGTTTGCTTAGAAAGCAAAAGCAGTGTACCTAAGCCACAATTTCTTATACCAAGCATAACTATCTACATTGAAATATGTAGTTCACAATCTATTAACATACATTTGCTAAATAGCAAAAGGCCTTCTCTAAGAAGGGAAAACCTCAACTACTTGCTGACATGACATGGTCTACTAATATTTACTGCGTCTTGACTAAGGCTGTAATATTTAGCTCTACAGACACCAAAAGCAGACACGTTTTATGTCTACTATGCATGCCTAAATAAAGTTGTCTATTTTTTTCTCAGTTAAATGAGATATTAGCACTTATCTTCTTAAACATTGTCAGAGAATGTGGAAAATGCTACTACACAAAGGCTACTTTTCATGATTGCTAAAACAATTATCCGAGGCAGCATCAGCTCCCTCCATTGTCTACTGAGACTGTTCTACAGGGATGTCATTATCTTCTCCTGAGTTTGTCTTCTGGGATACACTCCACATATTTCATATATGTATCCATAGAGTTGTACATACAGTTGAAGCAATTTCTATTTGAGCCAGTATAAGAAAATATAAATTGAGAATAGCTATTAGTTCAAGTACAGGCATCTTTATCATAGTTGTTCTCATTTCTGGAACACTAGTAGTGACTATTTCACATTCCACTGATTGCATCATTATGTCTATACACACCTATTGCACTACAAGATATTACTAGGCAGAGACTATCATATTCAACTTTCAATTGCTAAAACATCATACTATTTTGTATATTGGTCTTGAATAGTGAAATGATTAAATGAATGAATGAAGCATGCCATTTATATTTAAATTCAGACAATGATTATTGGTGCTACAGTCACACTATAATGAGAACTGTCTGGAAGAGTTTTCAGAGAGCATTGGAGAAAACTTGGCTGGCTATCTTGGAGAACACATTGACTATTTGTTGGATGAAGACAGTTCACTGAGGAAGCAGATTTTGACCCTTCAAGAACTTGAATGTGATGATGAGTTTACGACAGTTCTAGAAGCCAACATACGGTCCGTGGCCAGATTGCGGTTCTGGACTCAGAGGCTTCCATTTGGAAGGCAGACAAGCATTTGAATTATGGGTCTAATGAAAGTGTCAATAGCAATCCTGTTACTGGAGGAGCTGTAAAACCCTGCTTAATGAACTAGGCAGGGACACAGAAACACAATAGTCTAAAATGTACTGTAGGAGAAAATGATAATTAGCCCAGATCTCATGTACAAGATAAAATGCAGAGGGATGATATTAGCACTGAGCAATATTACAGCCCTTCAGGGGACTATTTTGTTAACAGGGTTTGGCTCAGCCTTTTCCATCCTCCTTGTGTAAGTGAGATTCACGATTCACAGGCTGAGAGTTAGGAAAGAATGTCAGATGGTAAAATTCCTGTCATAGATGCTGACAAACGTTAGTGACAAAGGGGCCCAGTACCCTGTTCTCTCAGAATAGTATTGTAAGCTCTGAGAACCCTGGGTAATACCTGCTATCACCACACTCAGCTATTACAGCTAGTGAAGGGCAGAATGAAGGGTTTTACTTGATTTTATACAAGCTTTCTTCAGATACCAGTGTGTGTGTGTGTGTGTGTGTGTGTGTGTGTGTGTGTTTCATTCTTAAGTTGGGTTGAACGAATGAGATGTGTTAAAAAAGGAAAGCTGTAGTCATTATAAAATTAAAAGAAGGAACTGAGTCCAGCTGGAGGTCAAGGTCACTATCCCGGGCAGTGCTGGAAGGACTCCTGAGCCCTTATTCACTGCATCCTTGAGGGTCCATGTGGGTAGGAAAGTAGACAAACAGCAGACACAAGAGATGGAAACTGAAGCGTCAAAGAGACAGTATTTATTTTGAGGAGGACCATGCTTTAAAGGATTTTTGCAATGTGGACCCAGGATAAAACATATGGGAAACTGGTTTCCATTTTTAATATGTATTGGGAACTCAAATATATGTACTACTAATGGTGTAGAGAAACGGGAGCATGCCTTGCCAGCATAACCCACAGGCAAATCCTGAGCACGCTAAACCTTCTGCCAGACAAAAGCCTATTTGTAAATTACTCCACTTAATTTCCCAGGTCATGATTGCCTCTCTGCAAAGTGCTTTATGACATTCTCAATTAGGAGTTTACTATGAAAATGAATGAATGAAATATTTCAAAACTGCTATGATAGTTTAAAGATGAGTCACTTTTGAAAACTGGTTTTGTTTCCCCTGTTCTGGATAATGTGATGGAGGATGTAGCTTCCAACCTCACCCATCACCCCATTGCGAAGTCAAACTGAATGACTCTGCTCTCTGAAGAATCCCTCATTCAAATGCAACCAATAAATAAAGCCTGAGCACAATGAAGCCCTGCTCCTGGAGCATACCTGAGAGCAAACCCTGGTCTCTTCCTGGATGAAGCGGAGGTGGAAACAACTCAAGTGAGCATCCACCCGCACTGACTGCCTGATCCCAATGACTTCTGGGTGCTAAGCCCTTCCATGCTCACCGACTCTCATAAGGAACCCATAATTGATCTGTTATCCCCTTTAAAATAGAATCCAGAACTCAGGTTGGCCACTATTAGCCCCAACTCACACAGTAATACAGACTCTATCTTCTTTAAAACCCCTAATTCTTATCCCTCTAGAGCAGAAAAACAATCTTTAAATAAATACACAACAAGTTAGCACACCAATGATCTTTACAGGAATACTGAACTCATTTAGATGTAGCACTGGTGGTAATGGAAATAATGATGAATTTCTTCTTTTTTAACTTTCTGCAATTTTGCGAATTCTACCCTGGACCTAAAAGAGATGATTTCATTCTTTTAGGTCCATTCTGTTATGATTTCATTCAGAGTTATGGAAATGTGTGTAGCCTAAAAGAATATGCATCAAATACAGAGTAGAAATGCCCATGTCAATCCCACCGCCATTTATTCTTCTGCCATCAAATTTTTTTTCTGAATATAGACAGGTTATAAATCATTAGAAAATTAGAGTACAAACTCTTGGCCTTCATTCAGTTATATATCAGAAAGGGTTATGTGTATAGTAAGTTAGAAATCTGGTTAAGTATTAAAAAAATAAAGCTGAAAAAGTAAGACTAAAGTAGGCAGCATGTGCTGGTGAGGTGCAGAAAATAGTCAGGGAGAGCAAGGGAGCAGATAGTTTTGTGAGTTGTTTAAAAGTTTTAAATTCATATTTACAAATAAAAAGTTTGAAAATAACACAAAATTTAATTTTTTTCATGCCCTAAGATTTCTGATTTACTGAAAACTGTGAGGCAAGAGATGAATGTATCTATTGTGAGGACTGGGCTACGTAGCATCTAAGAATGGGGTGGAGGGGATAAATCAAAGAATAGTATAGCAGACACCTGGACAGGTCACTGGCAGTAAGTTTTACAGACAAGAAGATAAGCACTGTATTCATGATCAAGAAGAAACAAAGGCATGCTTGTCTGGGTTAAACTTGAGTTTATATTGTGTTGATTTGTATATTGTATATGGTCATTCTATCTGTAATCTTGTGTGATTTCACTTTATAAAGTTCTTTACATATTCCACACTCAGCTTTATAATCAACCCTAGCTGACAAACAGTAAGTAGTCAGTATGAAGGGCTCTCATTTTGTTGATGTGAGATGCACATGATCTACAATTCCAAAGCATGACCCATAGAATGAATGGGCTCCCTTCCCTCAAAATAAGGCTAGTGAATTTCTCAGGCCATTATAAGGAGAAGGTAAGCATGGACTGGATTTTTTGTTAGTGGTTGCCTCTTCTTAGGCAGTAGGTAGTACATACTCTCCCCTACTGGACATGTCCATGGAGAAATTCCAACTAAATTTGCTAGACTTCTCCTACTTCACAGATAAAGAGTAAGATAGGATATTTTCCTGGCAACATTTTGAACTTGAACATATTGGGTCTGGATGAAACCTGAAAATCTTAGACATTTTCATTCACGGAATTGTGGTGATGGATAAAGCTAAGCGACCTTTTGGAACATTTTGGGAACATTTTGTAATGATATTCTCTTTACTGAATGCATAGCCTGGTCCAAGGATCAGAGTGACACTCAGTTTGGTTGAATAGGTTTTCTTCTTCAGCATTATGAATATGAAAGTTGTACAAAAGGCAAAAAATAATTTGGATGTATAGAGGCCATGTGTTTTTAGGAAGAAACTGGTCCAATTCTCCCTATAGATGGCCAAAAATTTGGAAAAGTCATTTAAGTTCTTCAGGTCTCTATTTCATATCATAAAATTGAGGACTGGATCTAGCTTGTCTCAAAGTCACTGTGGAATTCAAACTCAGTGACTCTTTCAGCTGACAAGACTCAGAACGGTCACATATGCACCCGCACACTGCTCGCAAGCTCATAAGAAACACAGAAAGTGTTGCGACAAATTCCTGGGAAATAATTTGACAATGTGACTAAATTATAAATAGCTCTAGTCTTCTAACACATATGAGAAGGTAACAGGATTTTTCAGTTCAGTGCTGTGGTGATGGTTATCTTAGCTTTTGGGGGGATTTTTTTCCATTGTCCTGAAACCTAAGCATCAAGGAAATAGGAGAGAGACATTCTGTGTATTTACTTCTGAAGCTGATAACATCTATATTTGGCATTCCAGAATAACAACACATCCAGCAGCAACTAAGATATGCATGTTTCAGAACTGAGAAACTTTTAAAATCCCCTTTTAGCAATGTGGCCACAGAAGACTCTTAATAATTGATTATAATTGATTTTAACCTTGTCCTAACCTGGGCAGGATGGCAAAGCCAATCATCTTTGTCCAGATGGGGTATGAGAAAGAGCCCCAAGCCCACATATTTAAAAGCTTCAGACATGAGCAGAAGATAAAATATTTAGTCTGCCAAAGCCTTGACCTCCCAATTCCAGCCAGTTTTGAACTTGAATTGATTTCCGACAAGGCATCTGGGAGATGATTACAACGAAACGCACTAAAGCTGGGCAGCCTTTATTTTAACATCCCAGCAGCTTAACCTGTTAATAACAGCAATTGTTTTAGATACAATACCAATTCCTGTAACCAGCACAGAGAGCAGATAGCAGCGCAGTATCCAGAGCACTGCAGCAAGGAGAAACACAACGTGGCTGGCCAGAAAAGGAACTGGCAAAGCTCTCGGAAGAAGTCCATTTTCAGGGGATCCAATTCCTACTCTATAGTCAAAAGTCACAAACAAAAGAATCACGGTATTGGGGAGTTTGCATGCTGACAGGTCAGGCCAGGGGCCCTGGGATCATGTCTGTATTTTGATAGAGCTCAGCTACATTGAGCAATGAACTTTATATCCCTATGCTTAATATGTATTGTCTGTAACAATGCCTTTCATTAGAAGCATAATTTGAGCTGCATATGTGAACTCATGGATAGATTACAATTTTCTTTTGACCATATTGAAAAAAACCCTTAGGGTAAAACGACTTTTAATTTCTCATTTCACTTAATAAATCCCAAATGGTATCATTTCTTCAGACAATCAATACAAAAATAATAATATATCATTTTATACTTATTTTTCATTCTAATACTCCCTAAACAGGTGTCTATGTTATACTTCTGGCATGTTTCAGTTCACAATAATTACATTAAGAGCACAGAAGGAGTTACATGTGCCAGGTGGTTACCATGTTGGACAGCATACGTTTGAAAAGAGATCAGGCGGGGAGACTCATTGCTTCTGTCTTCTCTAAGGATAGCATGCCACAACGAATCCAAATAATCCAGAACATTTCACTTTCAACCAGATCCATACTGAAAACATAGGTGCACCTTATTCCTAGGTGAGAGCGGGGTGGCATGGGGATTGTATCTGTGCTCACATGTTTGAGCTTAGCATCCAATAAGATTTGTGTTGATGTATAGTATTGCCTCAGAATCTTGTCTTGATCAGTTGTTTTATGCCAGTTGCCCATGAGTAAGAAGGGTGGGTCTTTCCATACAATTTCATGAGATAGCCTAGCATCCTTCAGTAAATGAAACGATCATCTCATGGTTTCCCGCACTGTTTATATAATGTCCATATAATTCAATCATCTAAACCTCCCTTTGATGTGGAGAGTATTAACTATATTAAACATACGTGAGTCAAAGAAACTATCTCACACAATGACATACTTATAGAAAATACTTTGTGGACTGGAAACAAGTCTTTTCAGAACCCAAGGCCAGACACTCAACCACCAGGTAGTGCTGCTTTTACAAACAAATGAAAGTGTTTCATTTCCCATCTTCCTATTAACAGTGTTTCCTAAATTGAGGACAAGACAAAGAAAGATTAATGCCTTCACTTGGTAAAATTGGTAGTGCTGTACCAAAAGATAGTACTCTAAGACATAAATCTCTCCCATTTCTTCTTGCTGTGAATCCCTCCCACTCACACAGAAGAAGGAAATGCAACAGAGTGTGGAGCCAGTGGACGATAGATCTAGATCTCCAAGCACGCTTGCATTCTAGTTCAAGGATCAAGAAAAATTTTCCTCTTGCAAACATGAGTTTCATAGCCATGGTTCCAATTCATAGTGGAATATTCAAGTTACATTTTGGGGTGACTAAAACATCATGTCTAATTACATGTAGGAGACACCTCCATGTCACCTTGCCTATGCTTAGCTTAGAGGGGATCTCAGGTATAGACTTCCACCATCACTGGTTGTCAACAGAAGCAGATGATAGTTTAATCTTTTTGTTTTTATTTATTTTCAATAAATTGGCACAACACATTCATTACTTGATAGTTCTTATTTTATTGGGAAGATTGCTAGGCATCGGGGAATTGCACCAGATACATGTACCATTCGTAATAATAGGTGTTTTCTTTTCTCATGTCTGACAATACAGAGTTCCAACCTAAATTTGGGCACTAAGCCATTTCTGCCAAAACCAGTAATCTAATGGAACTGCTAGCCAGACTCAAAATTAACCTTCCTGTGAAGAGTATGAAAAGGGCCAGTCGCTGATTTGTAGTGATTTCACTGAGGCTGGGCACAGCATGTTCTTGCCTAGTGAAACAATCTAGAGACTGTCTACTCATCTGATCATCATGTCTTAAATTTAGGGGTAACTAACATGGCTGCAGTCACACTTCTTCAACTTGGATAAACATATGCTGATACTCAGCCAGCATAAGATGATAACAACAACAACGTAGATGCACTACACTCTTTACTCTTTTTGTGTGCCAATCCCTGCCTTGAGGGCTTTATATGGACTATTTAGTTCTAATCAACTAGTTTCATCCATATCAATTTCAAGGTTAAGAAGCCTGAAGCAAACAATACTTGTAAATATTACCAGTGTGTTTGATTGCCATGTTTTTCTTCTTTATTTCTTCTACTGCACATCTCACTGTCTATGAGGACACACTTCTGACATTCTTTGTTTTCATCCTAACCATAAAGTTCTGTGTCTGTTGTCTGTGGAGAAGCTTTTATGCATCTTTATAAGTTGTATGAGAAACTAAGTAAAAAGAAATTACAATTTTATGCATATTTTAACATTTATGTTTTCATTTCTAAGATCATAGCACATAGTTTTACTTATAAATGTGTTACTCTACAGGTAAACAATTGTGATGGAACTTAACTAGAGAATTCACCCAGGGCCACAATGGATTTTCAGTCAGGTAAGTCACCTCTTATTTCAAGCAGCATTCTGTGGTCAAAGATGACCCCTTTTACCTGGCCAGTAGTTGGTGTCAACATAGCCACTTGTCACCAGCTGGCAAACCCATGCTCCACATTTTTCATTTTATTTTAATTATAATATTTTCACCATATCTTTCCTCCCTCCAAACCGTCTCATACAAACCTCCTTCAAATGAACAACCTCTTTCTTATCAATTGTTATTGCATTCCTTTTCATATATATATATATATATATATATATATATATATATATAATGTATTTATACTTACATATATATTCCTGAATATAGCCTCATGAGTACATGCAATATTATTTGTACTATGCTTTTAGGGCTGACTTTTGGTACTAAACAACAAATTGATATGCTGTTCCCTGGGAAGGATCGCCTCTCCTGCTCCCAGGTTTGCTTAATTGTCTGTAGTTCTTTGTGTAGACTTAAGGCCTGATAGGATTTTTACTGTCTGGTGTGGCATCTTCATTGGTGTCTTTCTGGTTTAGTTCATGACTGAAGCCAAGTCCCAATTTACAAAGACTTTTAACTTGTGCATACTTAGTGTTGAAATCTCAGCCAAAACAAGTCCCATGGCCAAGTCCAGGATCAAAAATGGAGGGAGCTATGAAGGGTTGACATTCAGCCATCTAACACATAACACATTTATTTAAACAATGAAAAGAAAGAAGCAACTTAAACCAGGTAGAACACTACAGAAAAGATGAAAATAAATCTATTACAGAAAAGCAAAAATGTAGCAAAATATAAATTTGGCCTTTGGTTTTAGACTCAGAGGTAAAAAAATATTAAGCGCTATATTATCACTCCACAATATTTCTTTCTGTTGCATCTAATGGAAGAACAGTTATCAGCTTTGCATTTTAATGGAGAACAGTATTTTATTTGAGGTCACATTACTGTTAAATATTTTCTAAAAAAGTCTGTTGCATGGTGACACAGCTAATGCTGAATTTTTGCCTAGGGAACTTTTATTTTACTGAAACACTAAGATAGCAGTCTGATGTGTTCATCCTCTGTTGAAGTAGTGAACAATGGTACATCTGAGGGGAAATTCAAAGTGTGCCATTTATCTTATCTTCTTTTCAATTAGGCTGAATAAAGCATAAAGTTGGTTCCAAACTACATCAAAGAAACAGGGTGAGTAAATTTATTACACCACTAGAGTGCTAATCTTGGCAGATGGTAGAAAAAATATTTTTAGCATGAAATATGCTAAAGCAATAAATCTGAACAAGGTAGATCTTATCAACTAATTTCTCCCTTGTGTGAGGTAAAACTCTCACAAGACAAGTCAGCATTCTTCAGAAGCCTCAGTGGATATGGTTAGCTGTGACCCTTGATGGAAAACAGAAACAATAATTAAACAAACAAACAAAACTAAACAAAGCACAACAACAAAATCTGAGCTAGATTAGTGGCTTGGTGGTTAAAAACACTTGCTCTTGCAGAGGATTTGAGTTTGGTTCCCAGCACCCATGTTGAACAGCTCACAAATACATACAACTTCAACTTCAAAGCAATCACATTCTTGTGGCTTTTGTGTGAGCCTGAATTTATGGGCATACTTCACACACACACACACACACACACACACACACACACACACACACACACGCACGCACACCTTAAACTATGATGACTCAGGACACTTGAATAAAAGCTCTTGGTTTCATGAGAGCATCTATTTTTATTTAATAGTACACAGCTGCTAAATCCAAGCAGAGAGAACAGTTGCTTATTCAGAAGTTAGTATATGATGATCAGAAATTCTGATTTCAAAGAAAGATGAGTCAAAAATGAAGATTGAGAGAGAACAGAGTGAGAAAACACTGATATGTTTCAGAAACTTCTCTGAAAAGTGGTTGGATTAGATATTTTTCAGTCTGCCCATAAACTATATGCTTTTTTTAGCCATCATGAATTTTTGCTAATGTTTAGATTTCAGAGAAGTGACATTAGAGTAGGTCAGAATGGGGGTGAGTCTGTGGTCAAGAAATAAGAAATTCACGCCCAAGTCTGCCACCTTCCATGTGCCCAAGCTTCCATATGACTGAGCTCATTATACATTTTTTCTTGGATTTCAATTAATTATCTACAAAATAGAGACTTGGGCTCTAGTGTCATTGCAGAAAAAATAAGTGTGAAGAAGGAATGAAGCAGAACCGTTAGAACAAGTTGCATTTGAGTTGGGCAACAACAAACAGGACCCAGTGACTCAGGAGTCTAGGCATTTCTCTTAATTAATCCTGGCACTATATCAAATCATTTATATTATTTAATTCATTGACTTGAATTAAAAAAAAAACAAAGATGCCAAATGTTGAAGAAATTTAGACTGAACAAATTAGAAGAAATCATTTTGAGTAGATCATACTTCCTGTGGTCTGATAGTAGAGGTAGAAGGTGAAAATTAATTAAAAGTTTTAAAATTGTTGAGGAGTGCAATTTCTGCATTTGACTAGGTTGAGGTGGAAGAGAAGGATGAGAGGAGTCTGTGGGGTGCCATAGAGGCCTCTCTTGTAATTCCTCTCCTGTAATTCCTTTTTAGCATTTATCCCTTCCCTTTGAAATGTTGTTCCTTAAGCACAAGAACTGGCTAAGCAGAGACAGACACAAAGCTTCCTTGGGGTTGTAGTCAGGAAGATTCTAATGAGCTAGAGTTGCCACAGATAAAAGGCCATTCTCTAGTTCACCCAAAGCAGATCAAGAATGTGTGAATTACTTACAGAAAGGTATCAAAAAGTATTGTTAAAGAAGTGGGCGAAGGAGATACCATAGGGAAGAAATAAGAAAGGTTGACAGAATTTTTGAATAAACACAGGTACTATTAATGAAATGATGTTAAAATGTGGATCTTCATAAGGAGAATATAATGGTTTCAATCTAAGGCTACAAAAGCATAGACACACCCCAATATCAAAAACAAATACAACAAAGTTGAACTATGTAACAGCAATCTGGTAGAACAACCTGTTGACTGTGCTTTGACCAAGTAATTTCCATGCTCTTTCACTGTTGATGACTTTTTAAGAATCCCAGACCTACACTGAAACAGATAAAGCAGAATATTGAATATGCAGCCCATGACACACATTCCATGGTGATATGTACCCTGTTGGCTTAGGTGTAAGGTTAAAAAGTGCAGATATAGTCAAATTTTGGTATATTTTAAAGCAAGTATATAAAGAAAAAGGGGGGATTTCTATAGTGCTTTCCAAAATGCTTAATGAAAAAATAGAGGCATTCAGCATTTAGCCCCTTTTAGTGGGGCTTATGTCTGGCTCAGGAATGGGGTTCATGAAAGAGAATGCTTGAGGAGCCCCAATTTCTGTTCTCCCAGTTTCTGATATCAATGTAGTATTTAAACAGGATGTCATAGTATTAAGATGATATGGTATGGAACAGATTCTTAGTGGTACAGGAACATATTGTGGGAGAAAGGAAGGAAAAGAGAGAGGGAGGGAGGAAAGGAGAGAGGGAGAGGAGGGAGAGAGAGATAGAGAGAAAGAGAGAGAAAGAGAGAGGAGGAGGAGGGAGGGAGGGAGAGAGAGAGAAAGAGAGAGAGAAAATTGGGTCTCTCCTTTGTATTTTTCCCTACCCTTCAGTATGTGCGGTCGCAGGCTGCAGCCTAAGTATACTACAGTAGTAAGTTTGATAGGGCTTTGAGGACATAGAATTGTCATGCCAATCCTACACTTTGTTTTTCCAGATTTTCATGTCACAAATAAGCATGCATTTTTCATTACAATCCACTGCCACATCTCTTTTTCTGTTACTAGCAGGTGAACCTAATTGTAATTAGTACACTATTCATTAACATTGTTGAATGGACAGCAAATACTGCCACGTGTATATCCAATAAAGAAAAAATAACTAAATCAAATTAATAAGCCAATTGGAGTTTCATGAAGTCCCATGATTTCTACTTGAACCCTCAAATATCTCCAACAATTGCTGTCCATCCGAATAAATAAATAAATAGGCTTTTACAAAATAATTTATTTAGAACCTGCTATTTTGCAAGGAATGATTTTCTACGAACATTCTCCTCTGTCTGATTCCTGACTCGGGAAATGTGCTATGAGCATCACAGGTAAATGTTGTAAATGGCTGACAGAGAGGATTAGAGACACCACCCTCCAAAAATGAGTTAGCCATCCTTGATTTCTGGGTCTCTCCAAAGAGATTGTAGGTTCTATTTACTACTGAATGGAGGTATGCACTCAGAGCTGATTTTTGCACAAAACTTGGTATTTTCATGCAGCATTAGGAATGGCCAGAATCGCATTAACTATGCCCCTTACGGAAATTGCTGTGACCCTTATTTCCTGCATTTGGACCAATTGTCAATTGTCATTGAATGCAAAGAATAGAATTGATCTCTGTATGCAGACAAGCTGTGTTTCAAAATGGACAGGTAGTTTGAGCACATTACAGAAAGGGCCAGAGTCCCCCTCCAGAGGCCCCTCACTTCCCTCTTCTTATTGCCTAGAAAATGCCAAGAAAGTTTAAAATTAATGGCAACCAATTGAAAAAGAAAAAGAAATCAAAGAAACATTTATTCCGTGTGAAGTAGTCCCATTTTTTCCACGTTACATAGGGCATGAATGGTTTCTATCAGTTCTGCATTTTGTGGAGGGGATGGGGAAGAGAAAGGCATATGCATGGTACAGTCATATTTCTAAGCCCCAGCAAAACATTTTGTTACTACTTTAAATTTCATAGAAGTACGATGCAGGCAGGACCATACATTTTCACTCATCCTGTTAGAATTGCTAAGAGTGACATGTGGTATTTATGAATAAAATCAGATTTTTAAAATACACATCAATATTTTATGCAGCTCAATAAGAGTAATATGAGGCTTTCCTATAACATTTGTGAATACCCAATTCCACTGTATTCAAAATGCTGGCCAAGGTCAGTAGCCTAAGGATTGTAGTAACACAGGGGACAAACAGTGGTGAGAGGGTCAATGTGTTTGGCGGGTCTCTTCTGGACACAAATTGTATAAAGGAGGTTTAGTTCTCACATAGCCCCCTAGTTGGTCATCAGATCTTGCTGGCAAACAAATAATTAATTTGGGGCAAATTTTGATATAGAAGACTTGGGAATGAATTTGTAGATGACTGAGGATAATGAGAATCCCACTATCTTAAATACAAAGACACCTATTTATGCCACGAATGGGTACCAGTATAACTATATTTGTGTAGGGGACAGAACAACATGTTATTATCCAAGCAACATCACTAAGCAGTTTAATCCAAGTCAACTCCAATGGAAGAAATGAAGAACTCTCCCTTCTGTAACCTTTAGGAGAATATGTTTTATCTCTGCACAGAAACACAGAAAGGTTGTCTGTATGAGAGATGGGGGAAAGGAGTAGGTTTGAAGTGTACTGTTCAAGTTCAGCAGGATAGGAGCCATGGTGCTGCCTTCCATGCTGAGGGCTGACCGTCCACTCTATGGAAGAAAGCTGTTTCATTATGTCTACTTATCTCTCATCCATCCAGCTTTAACTTGTTAGGTGTAAAATTGCTTTTACTTAGAATATCTAAAGAATGAAGGAAAACACAGAATTAACAATAACCTTTGGAAATGGCTCTTCTACTGCCATTACTGCTTGCTTTTCCTGCTCTTCAAGAAAACAGTAACACTACTGAACGATGTGCGGAAATGGTAACAGTTCTGCCAGCTCTGTTATCAGAGCCATTGGGAACCCCTACTCCTCCCAAATCTACATATAGGAAAATGTGAACACTCACAAAATTGAGACAGAATTTACAATTCCAGGTTGTGTTATTCCATACTATCCATTTAAATTTATTGTGATTGATCTGTGTCAAGTTTAACTATACTCACAAGGAAGTCAATAAATAAAAATCAATAGTTTTTTATTTCTTCAGCTTTTTTAATCAGGAACAATAGATGGGTTAACTAATACCAGCAACACAAAGGCCCATTGGTACTTTCCTTAAAAGGTAAAATGCTGTATTAAGACAAATCAGATTTAAATTGGTGAATGAATGGGCTGGCTTCATGATTTGTTCTGCCATTGGACTGAGGTTGGCATTCAGAAGGGCAAACATTGAAACAAATAGGAAACAGGTATATTTGTCCTTTCTCAGATAAATTTTCTGTATGATATAACCAATGGATCTCTTAGTCTATACCACTGCTAGCTTTTGAGGTATGGGTTTCACGGACTAACCACCTAGCAAGACTGAATGGAGCTCTGTGGATCAAGAATGCTCACACTGAGATAGATGAGTGAAAAATTCCTTCTTCCAAAGGGTGAGTATAAGCCCCATCATAGTTTGCATGATCCGAAGATGTGATAGCTCAGAATTTGGATAGCAGATATGGCTGTGCATGAAGTCCACCTGGCCCAGACATACAGTTGGGTGAAGAGGGCCCTAAATAATCAATCATTCACACAAAGTTACCCCACTGTGAGGAAGTACGAGGTCAGGGTGATGTGGTGAGGACAAGTGACCAAGATGAAAAGTTTGTCACAGAGAGGACATGGGAATGATTTGTAAAAGAGTTAATATTTAATTAAGAAAGACTTTTATAAACTGAAACATAAGGCATACAAGTATGGAGGTCATCTATCCTGATGAAAAGTAGTGACAATATTTTGCCCTACACTCTCACACAAACACACACACACACACACACATACACATACACACACACACATACACACACACATACACACACATACACACACAGAGGGAGAGAGAGGAGAGAGAGAGAGAATACAGACACATACAAACAAAAACACACACAGGCATACACAGACATGTACAGACACATACAGAAACAAACCGATACACACACAGACATACAATGACACATAGAGGCACACACAGAGAGACATACCAAAATACACACACCCCACCTGTGTGACCACTGCCAAATTGCCTCACATGAGATATTAGATTTTTTGATGCCTGTGATTGCTGTAACAATCAGGAGCCGGAAAGCTTTTAGCCGGGCTCTTATTGGTCAGATCTTCTTTGGAGACTGTTTACAGATAGAAAATGATCATTTCTCCTCTTATACACCTTCAGCCTACAAATAAAAGCATGCAAAACAAACTGAGGAAAGTCTCTATCTGTCCTGTCCAATGGCCACACTAGTAGACAATCTGACAACTAGTCTGATGACTAGTCTGACAACCATGCTGACAGCCAGTCTGATGACAAGTCTGATGACCAGTCTGATGACCACCCTGATGGCCAGTCTGATGACCAGTCTGATGAATCATAGTTCCCTAATGACACTCACTTGTCCTGCTGTTGAGTCTCCATCTCAAAACAACATTCCCTGTTAGTTCCTGGTTTTGATAAGGGAATTCACATGTACCCAATGACTGCTTGGGAACATATTTATTATTTCTTAATAATTTCTCTGCTCTATTCCTTACATGTACATAATTTACATGTATGTAAGTTATGATCTCTATTTCATTAGTTATTTAATTTAATTTTATTTAAAAAATTAGGTGTCCATATGGAAAACCCTAAAGGAAGATCAGGAGATATTACTGTGCAGTATGTAGAAATAGCATATTCATAGAGGACCCCACTTAACACAGGACATTGAAATCAATGTGCAATGAGACAGAAATGACTGAAAGATTATGAATAAAGAAGTAGACAGGAGCAGGCAGGTGAAGGCTTTTGGAAAACTGAGCAAGAACATGGAGAAGAAAGAATAGTGAGACCCTTAGCAGGAAAAGAAAAGAGTTGTCAGGACAGACGAGGAACAGAGATGGGTGATGAGTCCTGTGCCAATGTTGGGTGTTAAAAGAGATATATTTGGCTTCTAAAGCAGTGCTACTCAATAGGACAACACGAATGCTTCCTGGAGATAGAGCAGAGATGAAGAACAAGGCCCTGTGCACACGTTACTCTGAATTCCTGCGTGGAGGGCTTGCATCCAGGCTGAGGCCTGTGCATGCACAAGGCAGACCCTGAAAGCTCATTCCAGGGAGCACAAAACTACCGTGGGGTTGGGAAGCACGCCTTCTCACACAGTGTTGATGACAGAAGATACTAAGCACTTTGGAAACCAATCTGTCAATATGCACGCAAAAGACTCTTATCTCAGCCAGTCATTTTTTAGACTCCTGGCTCATATAAATGTCAGCACACAAGAATTCAATACAAATATATTTATTGGTCTACTGTTTTAAAGCAAGTTTTTAAAAAGAGAACTATCTACTAATATAGATATGGCTAAATGTTCACAGCTAGATGCAATGGCTGTTATCTAAACCCAGTTGATCTGAAGAGTATGTTGTAAAGTACTAAAAGTACATTTTATGTACATACACATTAATACATGTGTATATATTCACGTGTATAGTTATTTTATCTTTTATAAAACAAAGAAATGTAAGATTCTTACATGATTAAATTGAATATTCATAAATAAGTGAAAAGAAACCCATTAAGCTGTCCAATATCTGGTAGAGAGCAAAACCAGAAAGGGATATTTACCATGAATTTTTAGGATAATTTAGTGTTCATCTTAAGTAACTGTTATTAGTGTCAACAAAAACACAATATGTACATTATTAAGAAAAAAGAAGTCCAGTTGAAAAGGGCTCATATAGAGTAAACCCATTTATATATAGGCTTCCATATAGAAGATGGTATGAATGAATCCTGAATAGATATTGAAAATATGCAGACGTGTGTGGCTAGCTTAGTCAATTCCACGTTTCTTGGCTTTCTGTTGCTCATTACACATGTTTATTAGAGGAGCTGTTGGGAACCCACAGCTCCTAAGCTGCCAGCCCAGCACTGTCCTAAGCTGCTAAGAACCCAACACCATTCTAAGCTACTTTCATTACTTTTGTTTTGTCTCATTTCAGTTTGTTCTATTGAGCCTAAGCCTGCAATCCTCCTGTCTGGGTCTCTTGAGGGCTACTATTACAGGTGTGAACTTCTCTTCCTTCCTTCATTTGGGCTGAAGGTTAAGAGTAAGAAATGCTTAGCTGCCTGAGGACAGTCTTATGTTTTCTTCATGTTTACACTGACCACAGTGTGATACAAACACAATGCTTCTTAAGTCACTAAAATTCAGTGAATGCATTCTGCTCACTAACAGAACAAACAACTGAGGGTGTATAGCTTGAGGAGACACCTTTGCTTCCCACTGACAGACACAGCTAAACCCCTAAAAAGTTAACAGGAGAATGTTCCTGACACTCAGTAGAAAATGTCTTCTGTAAGGAGATACAACCCAAAATGTTCGGAGAAGATTACTGGCATGCCTTCTTCTTAGGGAACGCAGGTGCTAAGGAAATTAAAAATCAAAAGTCTGTAACTGAAATGTCAAGGCAACCATTTACTATAGCATCGCACGATCTGGGTAATACCAGCCTTTGTGTGAGTGTTGTTGACCCTCACTCCCATCTTGAGTTTCTCGTTCCCATATATAAACGAAGCATCTCTCTGAAAGAGCTGGATCTATTTGCCCATGGGTTTATGACTCTTGTTTATATAGGTTGTAAATCCTTTTCAGGAATTACAAGGATACTTTGCTCTCCTTTTCCTAAGCTGTTTATTTTTGCTATTACTTTACATATTGTTCTGTGTGTCCAAGATACCAGAGATCTGTGCATTTGGCTCAGCAAAGGTCCCCTCTACATTTCCTATATTAATGTTGAATACCACTGCTCATAAACTGTAGCAAAACCAACATTCCACCCCATGCCAGGTTTTTAACCAACTCTGTGAATCAAGTATTTAACCTTGAACAAATATCCAAGGCATTGCCTACACATAATGAAATCTTGTGAAAGATTGGATTTCTTGGTTCCTAAATTTGGGGAAAAATAAGAAGAAAGTAAAGAAAAGAAATAAAATATCAATAAATCTCCATGCTAGAGTCTGGTTGAAGATGTCACTTGAATCCTGGAGATAAAATTGTCTTATAAAGTTTCAAACAATGTGAGTAATAATTAAAATCAAGTGTTGATTTGATCAGTGTTAATTGCTTTAGTTCATGTCTCTATAGTTAATAATGATGCAAGTAATAGGCCATCTTCTCTGTGAGATCGTAGATTCAAATTTATTTAAAAGGACGTTGATTGATAACATCCAAATATCCTGACTGTCCCAAATATCCCCATCATCTGAAACCTCTCAGTGTCACAGATGGAAAAGTAGCTCGATCCCTACATTAATGGAAGTTCTGCTTCTCTGTCCACATTCACTTGAGTTGTTTCACTTCACTCAAGCATCAGTCTTTCTGTTTGTTTGTTGTTTTGTTTTCCTGTCTCTTTTGCTTCCTCCCAAAGACCATCCAAGTGAAGTGGCTGTATGCAACAAAGTTTAACCTTCTAGCCTTTGGATAGTAGAAGAGACCATATCATCAAAGAAAGTAAGATAGATTTAAAAATGAAAACTATTATTTCTTTAAGTTTCTTGGCCATCCTTGTCCCAGGCAGCTTCCCACCAGTCATCCGTTTCTTAGACACTGAAGCAAAAGAGCGGGTACCCAATTTTATTAGCTTTCACTGTAAAAGTCTAATTTTTATGGTGATTTTTTATTATTCAGAATGATGTTATTCTTTTCTTGTAATTAATTTCAATAATAGGTCCAAAGGATTTTGCCTTTCTAAGAAGTTAGGGCTCCTCAGAGTATTTTCCCAACCAAAGGTACTGCCTTCCTCTTAATCTAACTCCTTAGATTAGTTGCCATCCTTAGCAACTAATAATTTTTTTATTGTTTTAAACTTCTCAAGGTTCCAATTCTTTAGGCAGGCTGGTACCTCAATGATGCCTGCCTAAAGACATAGGTAGAAGTTTCTTACAAAAGGTTCTGTTTTTACTTAATAGAGGACTTTGGAAAGCTTCCGGATCTGTACCAAGTCTAGCATTCTGTAAAAAACATCAGACAATATAATAAATGGTAGATCAGGCATGGAATGTGGGCATTTTATTCTTCTGACAGTCTCTGAGATAGCATCTGTAGTTAGTCACAATAGTCATCCTGGATGAGGAAATCAGTTTCTTCAAAGCCATGTCAGGTCACCAGAATTCCATGGATGATAGAATTCTGAAATACACAATTCCACAGATGGAGTATCCAGGGATATAATGAAACCATCTGCCCAGCATAGGTGACTATACTTGGAAAGTGACAAAGAGTGTCATATAAATTTCTATGGATTTACTTACAATCATGACAGTTGTAATTGTGTGTGCTAGAGAGTCTATAGTCATGTATTGACCTACATGTATACACACTCATGTGGAGGCCTGAGGTCTATGCCAGGTCTTTTTCGTGTGTTCTCCACGTTGTTTTATAATATAGGGTCTCTCACTGAATCTAGAGCCTACCAAGTGGCTAGACTACATGGTCAGTGAGTGCAAGGGATTAGTTTGCCTTGCATCTGCAGTGATAGATTACAGATCCATTCTTTCACACCTTGTACAGGGTGCTGGGGACCCAAACTCAGGTATTCATGCTTTTATGACAGGCCCTCTCCTTACTGAGTCACTTTGTCTTTATCACTCACAATATAATGCTCTAAGTATATATTCTTTGTGAAATTAGTTATCAACATAGTATTGAGACCTCTAAAAATTAAAAATATAATTATCATAAGACCCAACAATCCAACTGCTGGTTATTGATTTATAGTAATCAAATCAATATGCAAAAGACACATTTATGTCACATATATGTTACAGCAGTAAAAAATAAGTCAAGGAATCAATTCAAGGGACCCCCCGGATAAAGACAGGAAAATGTGGGACACAGGCAGTAGAACTGAGTCCATTAAACAATAAAATCTTGTCATTGCAACAACATGGGTGAACCCTAATACTATGTTAAGAGAAAGTGGCCAGGCAATCAGAGATAAAATTTTTGAACACCTACTACTTTGTAGGTTCACAACACAGTTCTAAAATTGTACATATTACATATCATTATTGTTCTTTCCAAATGTTTGATTTTTCCAGGGTCAACTACTTCAAATTAGTGTGACTTCAAATATATTTTCTACACAGTACCCCAGTATTCACCCATGTGTTTCAGAATTTGTGGTAGAGTGATAATACAGTGTACATACCTGTGCTACCTTCAATAATGGGTCCTACTGCTAAAAGATCTCCCAGAAGACGAGGTCTAAGAAGGCACAACTATGACCTCCAACATCCACCTTAAAGGTTGGCCATGCCCTACTTCTCTCGAGAACCATTTACGAATCTGCCATTCATAAATATGTCCAACCCCTTTTAAAATCCATTTTTATCTCCTGCTAGAATCACCTTTTAGGATAATGAGGTCCCTTGTTTTATTACCTCTGTGTGAATTAGTGTTCTCTTTCATTTGTCCTTGGCTGACCTCCTCATTTGCTGAGGCTAATGGACCCTTAACCATCCTTAAGTCGTCCATCTAAGATGGCAGAAGATTTAGAATACGAACATTATTACACCTACAGTTTCAGTTATCTTCAGCAAACATTGGTAAAGGTTTGGTATTGTTAGGCCTGGTTAGATGCCCTTTTCTACTTGAATTAATATGGCGAGTACTTTTGTACCAAACAGTGATACTTTCTATAGGTCTCTACTAGATTAGCTGTCACCTTGTACTAAGCATATCTCCTACTCTATGGGAAGCTCTTAATTTGGTAGCATTAGATTTAGTAAGACTTTAGGAAGGTATAAAGATTTAGACAACCATTAAGGTTAAATAAGGATATAATTTTAAAGACACCACGTTGCAAGATAAAACAAAAACGAAAACATAAGGAGCCTGAATTCAGACACAGGAAAAGATGCTAGATCTTTCCTGGAAAGAGGAACTTGTAGCAATCACAGAACTAGGAACAAACTTCATTATTGGAGCTGGCATATAAAGTCAAGCTTATTTCCACGCAAGTAACTTTTCTTAGCCCTATGAGAAAATCAATATGTATTTTGCCCTGAAGAAAATATTCTCAAACTGCACTGAAGGAAAGCAATAACCTCCTTGTTTTATATGTACCTCGTTTATTGAGATGCCGCAATACACTGACGGGAACACACAGATAGGTTTTGTTGTTGCTGTTGTGGTTGTTGTTGCTGTTTTGTTTCTGTAGCTGGTTTCTCATTCTACTCTATGGCAGAATCTTTTTTACTTTTGGCAAATCGTTATCTTAACTTTAATGTCTTGGCCTAGCTTCATAAGTCTACAGTCTCTTTTGGTAGTTACAGCTGTTTCCTCTACGGATCTCTATTGACCAGCACAGTGTTGACTTACTCCATTTCTGAAGTGGGCTGGTCCATCCCTCCTTAAACAAGCTGAGGTTACCTGCACTATATTGAGCTGAGGTCACCATATTGGTGTTGAATATTATATAGTCATCTGATTGGCTTAGTCCACTATAGCTCAGAAACCCTAGACTCTGGTGATCCTCCTGTCTCAGTCTTCTGAGTAGCAGGGAAACAGACTTGGCCAAATTACTGTCTAAATATTTATCTTCATACCCATAGACAAGTGGTATTCTCATTCTTAATCAGAGAAGCTTCTCTCCGCCATGACTTCCAGTTAATTCAGAGACTCCTGGTTAGGCAAAATGTTTAGAATATATGAAGATTTTGTGCTCATCCCTAAACACAACCTTTATATAACCCCATTATAAAGCTCAGAAATTATGGCAGAAGAGCGAGAAAAATGTAAGAGCCGGAAGATAGGGAGAAGTCTTGAAATGCCATCTTCAGAGCAAGGCACAGACGTTGCAAACATGATCTCACAGGGTCGGCAATTGTCTGCACTGGACCTGCACAAGGGCGAGCCTGTCAATAGCCATTCATGAATCTGTGAGAGAATAACAGGAATAATTTCTCCCTGGTGAACTATTGGTTAATTGAGGGATTCTTGGGAAGTGAGAGTTTTTGTCTTCCATTGTGAACCAAATGGTGAACCCCTCAGACTCCACTGCATAGTTCCATACTATGGCAATGCAATCACTCCAGGTTAAAAACAGGGGCTCACAAAACAAGAGTGTAAATGTAGGAGAGGGAGCTATAGGCAGGTCAGGAAGAGGCAGGGATGACATGGGTGCAAGACAAGTGAGTAGGTTGATAGAAAACAGTATACCATATGCATGTATGAAATTATCTAAACGCAAATTTAATCAACAAAAATATCACCATTACTTAGTTTAAAACTTCAATCAACCACTCTGGAAATCAGTCTGGCGGTTCCTCCGAAAACTGGGCACCTCACTTCCAGAAGATCCTGCTATACCACTCCTGGGCATATACCCAGAGGATTCCCCACCATGTAATAAGGATACATGTTCTACTATGTTCATAGCAGCCCTATTTATAATTGCCAGATGCTGGAAAGAACCCAGGTATCCCTCAACAGAAGAGTGGATGCAAAAAATGTGCTATATCTACACAATGGATTACTATTCAGCCATTAGAAACAACGAATTCATGAAATTCTTAGGCAAATGGATGGAGCTAGAGAACATCATACTAAGTGAGGTAACCCAGACTCAAAATGTGAATCATGGTATGCACTCACTAATAAGTGGTTATTAACCTAGAAAACTGGAATACTCAAAACATAATCCACACATCAAATGAGATACAAGAAGAAAGGAGGAGCGGTCCCTGGTTCTGGAAAGACTCAGTGAAACAGTATTCGGCAAAACCAGAACGGGGAACTGGGAAGGGGTGGGAGGGAGGACAGGGGAAGAGAAGGGGGCTTATGGGACTTTCGGGGAGTGGGGGGGGGCTAGAAAAGGGGAAATCATTTGAATTGCAAATAAATTATATCGAATAAAAAAAAATTAAAAAAAAAACAAAACTTCAATCTTAAATTTGTCCCCAAGTCCCTCTCTTCCCTTGGGATATTGTCATCTATAGTCTTTAACAGTTTAAAATAAGACAGGGGTACGGAGCTGGAAACATTTTCCAGCATAGCTATGTGGTGAAATAGCCCCTCTCCCCCAGTCACTAGGTACTGCTAGACTTGCTATCCTGTACCTTTCTAGCCATCCTTTCTAGGCAGACTGCAAGGCTGTCTAAGAGAATCTCTGAAAATGTAGTACAACAAATATACATGTTGTTCTAGTATAATTCTGTTGCTATGACAATATTATGGCCAAAAACCACTTAATAGGGGAAAGTATTGTTTGCCTTAAAATTCCAGGTCACAGTCCATCATTGCAGGAAATCAGGGCAGGAACTCAAGTGGAAACTCTGGCAGAAACTATGAGGCAATACTTCTTAGTAGCTCATGTTCATTCTCACTGGCTTATTTTCAGTTTGTCTTCTTATAAAGTTCAGGGTCAGCTGCCTAAT
The DNA here is from genome assembly GCF_947179515.1 of Apodemus sylvaticus. Classification (NCBI taxonomy): domain Eukaryota; kingdom Metazoa; phylum Chordata; class Mammalia; order Rodentia; family Muridae; genus Apodemus; species Apodemus sylvaticus. Next base: position 100,813,618 of record NC_067482.1, read on the forward strand.
GATTGTTCTGCCCACAGTGGGCTAAGTTCTCACACATCAACATTTAGTCAAGACATTTCCTCACAGACATTTTCATAGGCCAGTCTGATATGGGCAGTCCTTCAGTTTAGACTCGCATCGATGAATCTGGGCTTTGTCAAATTGATAATGGAACCTCAATAGAAGAGCTGTCAGTTTGCCTGTTTCTCATATTTATTGGAGAAAAAAGAAGCTAATAGACAAATGTCTTCCCAGGAGACTTAGAGAGGTTGCAGGTAGTGGTTCTCTGTTTCTGATTGATCTCTTGTTTTCTGAGTGATGACTATAGAGTTTGATGGTGATGTGTGTTATGCATGTACAATTTGGGTTCTGCCAGGGTTGGACAAGGAATCATTCTGCCAAAGAGACTCAGTTCAGGTTCTTCTAGCACTAGTTCTCCCCATGAGCATCCTCTAAAAGACAAAGTTCTGGTCAAGGATCTGTTCAACATAGCAGTGTTCCTACAGTCTGTCTCTGTAGTGGTTTGCCACCAACCACCAAAAAGAACAATATTTTTGAGTGTCACTATTCATATTTACAACAGATTAAAAGATAACTTGGAATTTTCCTTGAAAATCAACTCCTACATCAATCTTACTGTATTCAGAACTAGACACTATGCAGTTTATCAATGTCACAATGAACAAAACAGGGGAGATCACATTGGTCTGTATGCTTGTGGACGTACGTAGTTTGAGGCATCTGTTTGGGATGCCCGGCTCCCTCTGCTTGCTGTCTGTGATGACTTCTACAGTGCTCTGCCCAAGATTATAAATATTCTTCAAACAGACTTGCTAGAAATGACTAAACACAACTTAACCTGTATTAGATATACGTCCAGCTCTGCAGACACATTTAAGCAGTTCATCTCCCTTAGGCAACAAATTGAAGTCAGTCTAGCTAGCAGTTGAATCTGTTCATTGTCCTTAGTAGTGATTAAAATGTAAAAAAAAAATCTGCTTAAAACAAAGCCTTTGTGAACACTAAGCTCGGGATTCTAGCACTGTTTACATAGGGAACTGTGCCTCAGCCACTGGTGACACACAGAAGCATTTGGGATGAACAAGCGCTGAGTCATTTTAAAACTAACCAAGTACTACAAGCAGTTATCACCCCGATACATTATTTATTGCCACGGCCTCCTGATGCCTGTGCTTACTGCGGAACCCTCCTGTGATATTGAAGGCCAAAGCAGCGCCTCTCCCTGACAACAGTGTTGTATCTTTGGCAACTCGAGCAGGGACTCAGAAAATCAATACCACTTCATGAGCCAGGTCTTGGTCTTCTCCTTTTACGAGGATTCTGTCAATGCGAGGGGCCATTACTGTACTTTAAAGGCACGAGATAAAATTGCTTCGACAAGATATAAGACACACCGTTTGCAAGAACCTGGTGAGAGTATTTTAGTCAAAGTTAAATAGTTTCATCACGTAATTACTTCTATTGGCAAAGCTCCAGCAGAAAGCACTCTTGGAGGGGTGTGCTTTCTATCCTGGGTGGGGACTGTCAGGGAGCTCTGAGGATTGGATTCAGGTGGCTCTAAACAAGGTCAAGCTGGTGAAATGGAGGCAGAGACCAGCATCTGATGCCCTTGGCAGGGAAACCACAGCAGCATTGGTGAGTTGCTCTCACCCGACTTTCTTTTCCTTTCCCAACTAAATGGTCTGAAAGTTGCTTTACTTTTATGGCTATAGAATATTTCACCCTGATTTGCGGTCTGGTAACACATTTTCTAAAGTCTGTTTAGGATTTATTCAGGGAAAAAAAGGGGAACTCGGTTAGTTCCTCTAACCGATTCCTAGTATATGACAAAATTTAACTTTTGTGTTCTATGAAGTTTTATGTGTTCTACTAAACAAACAAACAAACAAACAAACATATCATTAGCTAGTTGTCGCCTCATGATAAAAAATTTAATCATTTATATAATACCTTAAAAGCTAACAACAATTTTGTGCCCACTTAAGTTTGCTCCCATTTAAAATATGTGGCTGTTATTTTAAAAATAAAAGCTGTGGGAGGGCAGGTAAAGAATTGACACTGAGAGAAGAAAATCTGTAACTGCTGAACATTTGCGTTTTGCACAATGAGAATGAAGAACCCTCACAGAGAACCTGCTGTGGAGCTGAGAAGCGGGTGCTTGCTAATCCTTCAACCCCACTCAGACCGCCACCGATGGCTGAGTACACCAAGCTCTGAATTTTGCTTTAGTCCTACAGAAGCTATTTGACTGCTATAAGATATTGCCAATTTAACAAATATTTAAATAACAATGAGAAAGAGGGTCAAAGGATATGAATATATATCTTGTAAAAATGCAGGAGAGAAATGTTGTACTAGCTTCTTTGTAGTCAGGGATTCTCACAATCAAGGAGCATGGCCCAAGTTTGGACAGTAGATAAGGACCAAAGAAAAGGAATTTTCTAGGTTCCTCATTCCATTTCCACCTATAGATTTCCAATTATGACAGTTCTTAGTCACCATATATACTTACTTTCCAGTTATTCTATTGCATTATGAATGTATAGGTTTGTTATTAGATTCAGTAGATCCATAATGATTTGGCTTTAAGTAGTGCTTCTCTTTCTGGTCCATATCCATTTTCCTGAATGGCCTATTTTATTTTCTCTGTGTGCTTTTAGTAAGAAGTATGAAAAGGGCAAAGGTCATTCATTCAACTCTCTTTGCTCAGAAGGACAATCTTGTCCTTGTAGGTCTGAGACAATAAATGAAGAACCCTTATGTATTCTAGGTGTAATAGATAACAGTTTGTTAGGAGTCAGGGAAAATTTACACTTTCTTCCTCATGACACTTTTAGCATCTTGAATAGTAGTCAAAAGAAATGGTTGGTGAAGAAATGAATAAAGAGACAGATAAACTGATCATTGTAATCATAGAAAATTTTTGTACAGTTCTACCAACCGTTAAAGATAGTGTCAGTGAAAGTAGGACTATTGGCAGACTATACCCCCAAACAGGCCGGCCAATATGCTCCTCAACCAAAGACTTATCCTTTGTCTTATATACATGTATGGATGTAAATATGCTACTGTAATAGGGCTTATCACCAGCCCCTCTCCAAAAATATCCCTGCTGTTACAGGAATATAGAAACAGAGGAATAAACAAACAAAGCTTTCTTTCCACAGGGAAAAACACAGGTCAGGGATGGAAATGTCCCTAGAATATTATTAGAGCAAACTGTGCTATAAGGAGAGAGACTTTCACAGCAAAGTTGATGAAGTTAGCTACATAGCCCCTCAGCAACATGTCAGCTACAAAGGCACTGGGAAAGGCATGGGCATCCACAGTTTTACTTTGTCTCCTTGTTTGCTGTAATTTTTTAACAGTAAGCTATTTGTGTGTTCTCTTAATTTAAGAGCACCACACAGGGCATCAGGAAGCTTTCAGCCCCCTCCATCCTGAATGTCACCTGACAGTGGAAGTACATTTATTATAAAGCTTCAGGGACACAATGGATTTCCTGTTTTACATGGGACAGGGACAGTAGATACTTCTCTTCCAAAGGGTAATTCAGAGATCCATTGTTATCCATGCTTTGAGAGTAGGACTACTACTTTTCTGTTAGTAGAAAGCCAAATAATCACGGAGAGAAAAACAAAATACCTCATACTAAGCCCAAATAATTTGACCAAAAATTAAATTTCATCCATTCTATTGGCCAGAATGAATGTGGATCAAATTAGGGACAAAGGAGGCTGTGAAGGTATGTACGCACTAATAAGTAGATATTAGCCAAAAAACCGACCAACCAACCACACAAACAAACTAAACCAAACCAAACCAGCCAACCAAACAAAAAACCCAGAATACCCAAGATACAGTCCACAGAACTCAACAAGCTCAACAAGCTGAAGTGGCCCAGTGAGGACGCCTCAGTTCCACATGGGAGGGAGAAGAAAGCAGCCACACATGGGGAGGGAGGGAGCTGGGAGGGAAAGGGATGTACTGGAGGAGTTGGCGGGCAGAGAGGAAGCCTAATCTTTTATTAAGCTAGGGAAAAGGACTGAATCCCTAAGGGCCAGCAGAAAGAATGTACACAGGCAACCTTGGGAGATAGAAGGTTGGGGGGACCCTCCAGAATGCACCTGAGACCTGGGAGGTGAGAGACTCTCAAGACTCAAAGAGAGAACTCTTAGATGAAATGCCTGACAGTAGGGAGAGGGAACTTATAAAGCCGATCTCCAGCAGAAAGACAGGGCATCAGATGAGGGAGGAAGGGCCATCCCACAGTCACAACTCTGACCCATAATTGCTCCTGTCTGAAGAATTACAAGAGTTTAAATGAAGAGGTGTCTGAGGAAAAGAAGGTCCAGTGACAGGCCCAAAGTGGAATCCAGCTCAAGGGGAGGTCCCAAGGCCTTATACTATTATTACTGAAGCTATGGAGCACTCACAAAAAGGGACCTAGCATAACTGCGCTCCAGAAGACCCAACAAGCAGCTGAAAGAGTCAGATGCAGATATTTGCACCCAAGCAATGGACAGAAGCAGCTGACCCCTGTTGTTGAAGTAGGGAAGGCTAAAGGAAGCTGAGAAGGGTGACCCTGTAGGAGGACCAGCAGTCTCAATTAATCTGAACCCCTGAGATCAAACGCTGGACCACCAACCAGGCAGCATACACCAGTTCATATGAGAGCCCACACACTCATACAGTAGAGGACTGCAGCCGGGTCTGTGTTTATCCAGAGATGATGCACCTAACCCTCAAGAGACTGGAGGCCCCAGGGAGTTTAGAGGCCGGGTGGGGTTAGGGGTAGGGAGGAGGTATGAGATGTGGAACTGTCGGAGGGTGGACAGGGGGAATAAAATATGGACTGTAAATGAATGAATGAATGAATAAGTAAATAAATAAATAAAAGGAGACTATGAAGATTTCTTTGTGCCCAGGAGGGACAAGATAATGATGTGGTGGGTGAGGGATACTAATCTCTGGCTTAAAGAGTAACTCTCTGAACTCTCGGGCCCTGTTTTACACATGTAGACCTAGAGTAAGTGTGCCAGCTCTGATGATCAAGAACACCAGCGTATCAGTTCCTCATTCTCAGTGTACAGACTGCAGAAAAAAATATTCTGTGCTCCAAAACTCCACTGAGAAGACATAGCAATGAGAAGCAATACCCAGTCTTGCTGTTACACGTCAGAAAGGATAAGAGGATATTTTGGATACTGAAGGAGTTCTGTTCCTTGTGTTCTACAGAGCACTCATATGTTTTATTAGTCAAGCTTTCTCCACATCTTAACTTCTGTTCAGTTTCTAACTTTCTTCCCACACCACTTCCTCCAAACTACAGGCATGAGCAACAGCTATTTCAAGACTCAGTGTGCACACAGATGTACTTGTCTTTGCCTTACCTGCTGCACCAACAGCTCTTTGTTTTCTTCTCTATATGGCTAATGCCTTCTTCAAGTCAGTATTCAAATACCGCCTTATGGATGCAAGCCTGCCTGTGAGAGTCTCTGGCCTTAGCAGGTTTTGTTCTTGTGTTGTCTCTCCCTGTTAACCTTTCAGGCTCTTCTCTAGGTGGGACCAGTGTTTACCTTAGCTTTTGGAAGGCCATCAGCATTGATGTATCTGCTTATAAACAAATGAAGGAGTTGTCACAAAGGATAATGCTTCTCATGTAAAATACTGGAATTTCTAATGAAGTTCAGATACAGGTGACCTGAAGTATAAAAGGGTCATATAAATGCAGGTGACTCCAAAATTTAAAGTGGGGAGTTTTCTTTCTTTCTCTTTCTTTTCTTTTCTTTCTTTCTTTTCTTTCTTTCTTTCTTTCTTTCTTTCTTTCTTTCTTTCTTTCTTTCTTTCTTTCTTTCTTTCTTTCTTTCATTCTGGTGTGACAGAGGTTGCTCACTCAGAAACACATGCCCATATCTCTGCAGATCCAAGTGTTGTAATTTTCAATTTTCTGTTTAGTGTAGGTGTTTTCATAATTGGGATAAACTGAGAAAACTCCATGCTACTGTCGTTAAAAGTCACCTTTCCACCTGGGCAATGCAATGGTCCTGGCTTTCAAAGGTGTCTGAATGACTTCTCCCCAGAGGGACTGAGCAGAAAGGAGATGTGCTGTGTAGCACTACAGGGTTACTGACCTTCCATTGTGGCCAATCTGCGAATGTCAAAGCCACGAGCAGCTCTAAAGAGAAAGCTACTATTTAAAAACAGATGTTTAAAATAGAGGGCCTTGAGAGCTGCCCTCTCCCCAGACACACTTGCCAGCAATTCTGAAAAGCACTAAATACACAACGTGAATCATGCCCTGCCCTCTTTCCACTTTAAGACTAAAAACAGAATGCAGAATGAGGTTTAACCTTTGTTTGCCCACCTTAAGACTGATGAGTCAATTCCCAAGGAAAAAAAATCCTAGAAGATGATGAAATGGCCTAGCCCTGAACAAGGAAAGTGGATGTACAAATGCCACAGATGGGGCTGGTGCCTGAGATGCTGCAACTCTTCATTTTGACTTTTTTGGGTGGAGGTTTAGATGACCAGGTTGGACGTGGTATGTTTGACAGATGGAAAATCCATCACCATCATCGTCGTCGTCATCGTCGTCGTAGTCGTCGTCACCATCACAGTTGTAACTCTGATGACCCATAGATAGATAGTAAAGAAAAGATTAGATTTGGAATTCTGTGTTGGAGGGACTTGCAGAGGCTGTTATGAATTCAGCATTCCCAATGCAGGTGTGTCATGAAGAAATCTACCTTTATTGTTGTAGTTTTAATATGCTTGGCCTGGTTTTAATATGATTGACACAATTAGGAGACATGTCCTTGTTGGAGTAAGTATGTCACTGTGGAGGTGAGGAATGAGACCCTACTCTTAACCACACAAGAGCCAATCTTCTCCTATTTGCCTTTGGAATAAGATATAGAACTCCCGTCTCCTCTAGCATCATGCCTGCCTGCATGCTGCAATGCTCCCTGCCTCATTGATAATGGACTGAACCTCTGAACCTGTGAGCCAGAACCAATGAAATGTCCTTTATAAGGGTTATCTTAGTCATAACCTGACAGAACATAGTCTGTTCACAGCAGTAAAACCCTAAGACATTCACCCTTCTGAAAGTTTATCTGAATTCTTTATTCATCCAACAATAACCTTAGATGTGACACAGTGTTAGGGGTGGAGCCTGCGGAGGCACATAAGTGCCCCAGTGCTGAGTGGGTTCCCAGACTGGTGGCTACAGAAGAATGAAGTACAAGGCAGGGGTACTGAGCACCGAAACCCTGGATCATGGGAAGAAGCTTCTCACAGGATCTATACTGGTGTGGGTGAGAACAAGCATTTAGAGATGTGTGAACACCACTCCATCAACCAAGGAAGTATCCAAAATGTGTTTTCCTCACTGGGGATTCGGCTGCAGGCCTAGGATAGGAGGCTCCAGAGGGAGATCCCTCCCATGAATCTGGAAAAGAGAGGCTTTCCCGGCTCCCAGAATGGATGAAGCTGGGGATGGCAAATGAACTTTTTGCTTGTGATATAGCAAATGTATTTCCCAGGAGAGGAAGCTAATAACAGAGAATCATTAAGATGCAAATCCTCTCTGAAGAGGGAAGGAAAGGCTGAGGGATAAATGACTAACAGAGCCATCTCTGCAAGGCAGGGGGGGCAGGAGCAGGAAAAGGAGGAGAGGGTACGCGATGCAGAGACATCACACCTCAAACTGGAGAGCTGAGTTACAAGTGGCAGGGGCTGGCCAGCTTCTACAAAAGCCATACAATAAATATTTACAAGAATAAAAGATAATGACACATACCTATAACATCAATCATTTTCAAGATAATGTTAAAAAATAATAAGCAAAAAAGAATAACAACATGTGATTCCTCCGAACTGCAGGAATTCTTGCTGGCACGAGGGACTGCTCTGTTCAGTATTTGCACCTCTAGTCTACAATGTTTGGTGATGTCTCTACCCCATTCTCAGCCCGTGTTCCTTATGGCATCTCTAAACTGATAGTGCAGCATGAGGGCTGGGTAAATAGTAATTGCATTATTTAGAGAAAAAAATGACAAAAGAAACATCTGTTCATATCAATGCATTCCCAAATATGCTCAATGCACAGTTGGCTAGAGGCATAGATGCGAAGGGGCTAGAGCTTTCAAGTCTCAGACTGTAAGCCGTGGAAAGATGTGAGGGGTAAGCAAATCACTATATCTTTACAACCATGAAAGACTGGTATCCAAAGCCATATTTCAGGCCTCTACCTTGGATGGTCACAAATCTGTGTCCCCAGGACGAATGGCATCAGTAACTATCACCTGGGAACTAACCAAAATTGTTGATCACCAGCCCCACTCTGATCTGTCTAGAGGAGAAACTCAGAGATGGCCATAAGAGTCTCTTATTTGTTTTCAGTAAGAGAACCAGGTTCCCTCCAATTCATGCAATACTTTGTTAAAGGCAAAATTCCACAATGGGAAGTGGTAAGAGTTTTACCTTTGTCCAAACAGAAGGGGAGCTTCATAATCACACGTTTCTAACTTCAGAAGACCTTTACATGTTTTCCTTCTTGCCTCATAGGCAGTTTTAGTGATGCGTCAGCTGAAACCATTATGGAAGCAATACACCCTGCCTGGATATGAATTGATCATGTTGAGAATTCCAGAAAACACTAAGAGCAGTTCTGGTGAAGGAGAAATTTGTGGATGACAAGCTTGGTTTCCTTAATGGAAAACCAACATGCCTTTCTTTAGTAAATGGTGAGCAGTGGATTAAAAAGGCATTAAGCTGCCTCCTTTGCCATTTCAAGTGTGCATTCAAATTCAAGACAGCATTTAAAATATTAAAACATCCAGTGAGTTTATTACTAGCTCATTTAAAATGGTGACCATGAAAAATTTAGTTTAAGCTACCCAATGAGGGCTCAGGGGACGTTTAAAAACACACAGAGAGATAACTGAATTTTTAAAGGGAGTTCCTTATTAACTTTTCCCCCTCATCTGTTACCATAGCTATTTTCCAGCTGTATAAACAGTCTGGAGAGTATGCCCTGAATGAATTCACCATTCAGAAAACAACATAATTACAGCCATTCCAGCAAACCGAGTGCCAAAAAAGTTACAAATTAATTGAAGGTTAGCATTGAAAATTAAATCCCAGTCAGCTCGAAGTCATCTTTAGGCTCCTTCCTATAGAATTAAGTAGGGAATTCACTCCATATCAGTTTGGTTGACAGAGTGCCAAAGATCAGGTGGACAAATGGCCTTCTCTCCAACCACCACTTTCCTGCGATCTGATATTGCTAATTTCAAGGGGCACTTGCCAATGCAGCTCACAGCATGCTGGCTCTGATTTATGCAAGGCGTGGGAGAACCTCCTCCTCCTCTCTAAGTGTTCTAATGATTAGTAAGATATCAATTCATCTTCCTCTGAACTATTTAGATCAAGGCTGTTGAGAGACATTATCAAATTTTTTCTTTTTAATCAATTATATTTTCAGACTTTGAAAAAAATGATTCAAAGAATCCAAGTACAACCTTTATTGATATCCCAAAATATTAGCATATGTCAAATATCTATTAGTATTAATAAGTTTGATTATCAAAACCAGGGAGTTAACATTAAAATTCAGTCACTCTATATTTGACAGTTTACTCAATCTCACCGGTTGTCCCCTGAGTGTCCTTTCACTGGTTTAAGATTCCCAACAGTAGTGTACCTGGCATTCATAATTTTTCCTTAAAATCCTTTAGTCTCATCAGAGCATCTACAACCTCCATAGTGCCCAGACTCTGGCATCGTTCAAGATGGCAGAGAACTCATTGGTTTTTCAAACACCTATAATTTAGTATGAAATCAAAATAAACCCAAAAGTTAGACATTGGAAAACATGCTAAAGTGGTACCTATTTTGAACTGGAAAGAAATAAACATTGTTTAGATTTTAAAAAAATCAAATACTTGAGCTGATCCTGTGCCACAGTGCCTGAAACTGATGTTGTGCCAGAGCGTTCCATACCCAAATACCTTCAGGAGAGAACTGGTCTCCCAGAAGTGAAGACACACCTGTGAGCAAAAGTAGTACCACCATTTCTGCTCAAATTCCTGGCACAAAAGGGACCCGCCCAGAACCGTCAGGACATAGGAACTAAGGAACATCTGGGGACAGGATCCTTCAGGTTTCCATCTATACCCCCAGAGTTGACACTGTGCCACAGCTCTCCATTCCCAAATTCCTCCTGGAGAGAACTGATCTCAGCACAAGCTTGCAGGAGGGACAAGTCACAGTCAGAGACAGCAAGACCAGCTAACACAAGAAATAACCAGCTAGCAAGAGGCAAGGACAAGAACAGAAGCAACAGAAACCAAAGCTACTTGGAATCATCAGAAACTAGTTCTCCCACCACATGGAGCCCTGGATACACCACACCAGAAAAGCAAGACTGATTTAAAATCATATCTCATGATGATGATAGAAGACTTTAAGAAAAACATATATAACTCCCTTAAAGAAATATAGGAGAATACAGGTAAATAGCTAGAAGCTCTTAAAAGGGAAACACAAAAATCCCTTAAAGAATTAGAGGAAAACACAATCAAACAGGTGAAGAAATTGAAAAAAAAAAAAAAACATCCAGGAGCTAAAAATGGAAATAGAAACAATAAAGAAATCACAAAAGGAGACAACCCTGGAGATAGAAAACCAAGGAAAGAGATCAGGAGTCTTAATATTCAAGCATCACAAACAGAATACAAGAGATAGAAGAGAGAATCTCAGGTACAGTAGATATCATAGAAAACATTGACACAACAGGCAAAGAAAACACAAAATGCAAAGAGTTCTTAACCTATAACACCTAGGAAATTCAGGACACAATAAGAAGACCAAACCTAAGGATAGTAGGTATAAAAGAACATGAAGATTCCTAACTTAAAGGACCAGTAATCGAAAGAAAGAGTTACCCATAAACATACAAGAGGCCTATAGAACTCCAAATAGATTGGACCACAAAACAAATTCCTCCCAACATATAATAATCGAAACACCAAATGTACTAAACAAAGAAATAATATTAAAATCAGTAAGGGGAAAAGGCCAAGTAACATATAAAGGCAGACCTATCAGAATTACACCAAACTTTTCACCAGAGACTATGAAATCTAGAAGATCCTGAACAGATGTTATACAGACCCAAAAAGAATACAAATGCCAAGGCTGCTATACCCAGCAAAACTCTCAATCATCATAGATGGAGAAACCAAGATATTCCATAACAAAACCAAATTTACATGATATCTTTCCACAAATCCTGTACTACAAAGAATAATAGATGGAAAACACCAACACAAGGAAGGAAACTACACCATAGAAAAAGCAAGATAGTAATTTTCTTTCAACAATCCCAAAAGAAGATAGCCGCACAAACATAAAAATAACCTAAAAGTAACAGGAAGCAATGATCACTATGCCTTAAAATCTCTTACCATCAATGGACTCAATTCCCCAATAAAAAGACATAGAGTAACAGACTAGATACATAACCAGGACGCAGCATTTTGCTGCATGCAGGAAATGCACCTCAATGACAACAGACACTACCTCAGGGTAAAGGGCTGGAAAAAATTTACCAAGCAAATGGTCCCAAGAAACTAGCTGGATTAGGCATTCTAATATCCAATAAAATAAACTTTCAAACAAAAGTTATCAAAAAAGATGAGGAAAGACACTTCATACTCATCAAAGGAAAACACTACAAAAAAGAACTCTCAATTCTGAACATCTATGCTCCAAATACAAGGACACCCACATTCATAAAAGAAACTACTAAAGCACAAAGCACACATTGCACCCCACACAATAAAAGTGGGAGGCTTCAACACCCCATTCTCTCTTTTTTTGTGTTTCTTTAGTCCTATAATTCCTTTTTTTAAATTTTTTATTTTCTATATTCTTTCTTTACATTTCAAATGATTTTCCATTTCTCAGTTCCCACCTCCCCAAAAGTCCCATAAGCCCTCTTCCCTCTGCCCATTCCCCAATCAACCCCCTTCTACTTCTCTGTCCTGGTACTCCCCTACATTGCTGGATCAAGACTTTCCAGGACCAGGGAACTCTCCTTCCTTCTTCTTGGGGATAATTTGATATGTGAATTGTGTCTTGGGTACTCAGAGCTTCTGAGCTAATATCTACTTATCAGTGACTGTATTACATGTGTGTTCTTTTGTGACTGGGTTACCTCACTTAGGATGGTAATTTCCATATCCAACCATTTGCCTAAGAATTTCATGAATTCTGAAATTGCTGAGTAGTATTCCATTGTACCACATTTTCTGTATCCATTCCTCCATTGAGGAACATCTGTGTTCTTTCCAGCTTCTGGCTATTACAAATAGGGCTGCTATGAACATAGTGGAACATGTGTCCTTATAACATGCCAGGGAATCCTTTGGGTATATTCCCAGGAGTGGTATTGCAGGGTCCTTCTGAAGTTTTATGCCCAGTTTTCTGAGGAACTGCCAGACTGATTTCCAGAGTGGTTGTACCAACTTGCATTCCCACTAGCAGTGGAGGAGTATTCTTCTTTCTCCACATCCTCTCCAACACCTGCTCTCCTGAATTTTTATTCTTAGCCATTTTGACTGGTGAAGGGGAAATCTCAGGGTTGTTTTGATTTGCATTTCCCTAAGGACTAGTGATGCTGAACATTTTTGAAGGTGCTTCTCGGCCATTTGTAATTCTTCAGGTGAAAATTCTTTATTTAGCTCTGTATCCCATTTTTAATAGGGTTATTTTGCTCTCTGGAGCCTAACTTCATGAATTCTTTGTATATATTGGGTATTTGCCCTCTGTTGGATGTAGGGTTGGTGAAGATCTTTTCCCAATTTGTTGGTTGCCATTTTGTCCTATTGACAGTGTCCTTTGCCTTACAGAAACTTTGTAATTTTATGAAGTTCCATTTGTCAATTCTTGATCTTAGAGCATAAACTATTGGTGTTCTGTTCAGGAACTGTTCACCTGTGCCCATGTCCTCAAGGGTCTTCCTCAGTTTCTTTTCTATTTCAGTGTGTCTGGTTTTATGGGGAGGTCCTTGATCCACTTGGAGTTGAATTTAATACAAGGAGATAAGAATGGATCAATTTGCGTTCTTCTGCATGCTGACCTCCAATTGAACCAGCACCATTTGTTGAAAAGGCTATCTTTTTTTTCCACCGGATGGTTTCAGCTCCTTTGTCAAAGATCAAGAGACCATATGTGTGTGGGTTCATTTCCAGGTCATAAATCCCATTCCATTAATCTACCTGTCTGTCACTGTACCAATACCATGCAGTTTTTAACACTATTGCTCTGTAATACTGCTTGAAGTCAGGGATACTGATTCCCCCAGAATTTCTTTTGTTGTTGAGAATACTTTTAGCTATCCTTGGTTTTTTTTGTTATTCCAGATGAATTTGAGAATTGCTCTTTCTAACTCTGTGAAGAACTGAGTTGGGATTTTGATGGGAATTACATTGAATCTGTAGATTGCTTTTGGCAAGATGGCCATTTTTACTTTATTATTCTATACTATATTATACTATATTATATATTTATACCATAATTTATAATTATACTATAATTATACTATATTAATCCATGAGCATGGAAGATTTTTCCATTTTCTGAGGTCTTCTTCGATTTCCTTCTTCAGAGACCTGAAGTTCTTGTCATACAGATATTTTATTTGTTTGGTTAGAGTCACACCAAGATACTTTATATTGTTTGTGGCTATTGTGAAGGGTGTCATTTCCCTAATTTCTTTTTCAGCATGCTTATCCTTTCGGTACAGGAAGGCTACTGACTTCCTTGAGTTGATTTTATAACCAGCCACTTTGCTGAAGTTGTTTATCAGCTGTAGGAGTTCTCTGGTGGATTTTTTTGGGTCACTTAAGTATACTGTATCATCTACAAATAGTAATAATTTGACTTCTTAAAAGTGGTCTTCAATAGCAACAGAAACAACAGAAAACCCACAAACACGTGGAGATTGAACAATACTCTACTCAATGACAACTTGGTCAAGGAAGAAATAAAGAAAGAAATTAAAGACTTTTTAGAACACAATGAAAATGAAAACACAACATACCCAAATCTATGGGACACAATGAAAGCAGTGCTAAGAGGAAAACTCATAGCCCTGAGTGCCTCCAAAAAGAAAATGGAGAGAGCATACATTACCAACTTAATGACACACCTGAAAGCCCTAGAACAAAAAGAAGCTATTTCACCCAGGAGGAGTAGAAGGCAGGAAATCATCAAACTCAGGGCCGAAATCAATCAAGTAGAAACAAAGAGAACCATACAAAAAATCAACAAAACTAGGAGCTGGTTCTTTGAGAAAATCAACAAGATAGATAAACCCTTAGCCAGACTGACCAAAGGGCACAGAGAAAGTATCCAAATTAACAAACTTAGAAATGAAAAGGGAGACATAACAACGGAAACTGAGGAAATCCAAAAAATCATCAGATCCTACTACAAGAGCCTGTACTCAACACAACTGGAGAATCTGGAGGAAATGGACAATTTCCTTGACAGATACCAAATACCAAAATTAAATCAGGAACAACTAGACCATCTAAACAGTCCCATAAAGCCTAAAGAAATAGAAGGAGTCATAGAAAGTCTTCCAACCAAAAAAAGCACAGGACCAGATGGTTTCAGTGCAGAATTCTACCAGACCTTCAAAGAAGAGTTAACACCAATACTCTTCAAACTATTCCACAAAATAGAAACAGAAGGAACACTACCCAATTCCTTCTACGAAGCCACAATTACGCTGATACCAAAGCCACACAAAGATCCAACAAAGAAAGAGAACTTCAGACCAATTTCCCTTATGAACATCGATGCAAAAATACTCAACAAAATTCTTGCCAACCGAATCCAAGAACACATCAAAACGATCATCCACCATGATCAAGTAGGCTTTATCCCGGGAATGCAGGGTTGGTTCAATATACGGAAATCCATCAATACAATCCACTACATAAACAAACTCAAAGAACAAAACCACGTGGTCATTTCATTGGATGCTGAAAAAGCATTTGACAAAATTCAGCATCCTTTCATGCTTAAAGTCTTGGAGAGAACAGGAATTCAAGGCCCATACCTAAACATAGTAAAAGCAATATACAGCAAACCGGTAGCCAGCATCAAACTAAACGGAGAGAAACTTGAAGCAATCCCACTGAAATCAGGGACCAGACAAGGCTGCCCCCTTTCTCCTTATCTTTTCAATATTGTACTTGAGGTACTAGCTCGGGCAATTCGACAACATAAGGAGGTCAAAGGGATACAAATTGGAAAGGAGGAAGTCAAACTATCATTATTTGCAGACGACATGATCGTCTACCTAAGTGACCCAAAGAACTCCACTAGAGAGCTCCTACAGCTGATAAACAACTTCAGCAAAGTGGCAGGTTACAAAATCAACTCAAGCAAATCAGTGGCCTTCCTATACTCAAAGGATAAGCAGGCTGAGAAAGAAATTAGGGAAATGACCCCCTTCACAATAGCCACAAACAGTATAAAGTATCTTGGGGTGACTCTTACCAAACATGCGAAAGATCTGTATGGCAAGAACTTCAAGACTCTGAAGAAGGAAATGGAAGAAGACCTCAAAAAATGGGAAAACCTCCCATGCTCATGGATCGGTAGAATCAATATAGTTAAAATGGCCATTTTGCCTAAAGCACTATACAGATTCAATGCAATACCCATCAAAATCCCAACTCAATTCTTCCTTTCCAATTTGTATCCCTTTGACCTCCCTATGTTGTATAATTGTTCTAGCTAGAACTTCAAGTTCCATATTGAAAAAAATATGGAGAAAAGGGGCAGCCTTGTCTAGTCCCTGATTTAGTGGGATTGCTTCAAGTTTCTCTCCATTTAGTTTGATGTTGGCTACCAGTTTGCTGTATATTCCTTTTACTATGTTTGGGCATGGACCTTGAATTTCTGTTCTTTCCAAGACGTTTGGCATGAAAGGATGCTGAATTTTGTCAAATGCTTTCTCGGCATCTAATGAAATGACCATGTGGTTTTTTCCTTTGAGTTTGTTTATGTAGTGGATTGCATTGATGGATTTCTGTATATTGAACCATCCCTGCATCCCTGGGATGAAGCCTACTTGATCATGGTGAATGATCGTTTTGATGTGTTCTTGGATTCGATTGGCAAGAATTTTATTGAGTATTTTTGCATTGATATTCATAAGGGATATTGGCTTGTAGTTCTCCTTCTTTGTTGACTCTTTGTGGTTTTGGTATCAGCATAATTGTGGCTTCGTAGAATGAGTTGGGTAGTGTTCCTTCTGTTTCTATTTTGTGGAATAGTTTGAAGAGTATTGGTGATAGGTCTTCTTTGAAGGTCTGATGGAATTCTGCACTAAAACCATCTGGTCCTGTGCTTTTTTTTTTTTTTTTTAATTTTTGGTTGGAAGACTTTCTATGACCCCCTTCTATTTCTTTAGGGGTTATGGGACTGTTTAGATGATCTATTTGATCCTGATTTAATTTTGGTATTTGGTATATGTCTAGGAAATTGTCCATTTCCTCCAGAGTTTCCAATTGTGTTGCATATAGTTTTTTATAGTAGGATCTGATGACTTTTTGAATGCCCTCCATTTCTGTTGTTATATCTCCCTTTTCATTTCTAATTTTATTAATTTGGATACTGTCTCTGTGCCCTTTGGTTACTCTGACTAAGGGTTTATCTATCTTGTTGATTTTCTCAAAGAACCAGCTCCTGGTTTTGTTGATTCTTTGTGTAGTTCTGTTTCTACTTGATTGATTTCAGCCCTGAGTTTGATGATTTCATATCTTCTACTCCACCTGGGTGAATTAGCTTCTTTTTGTTCCAGGGCTTTCAGGTGTCCCGTTAAGCTGATAGTGTATGCTCTCTCCAGTTTCTTTTTGGAGGCACTCAGGACTATGAGTTTTTCTTTAAGCACTGCTTTCATTGTGTCCCATAAGTTTGGGTATGTTGTGCCTTCATTTTCATTAAATTCTAAAAAGTCTTTGATTTCTTTCTTTATTTCTTCTATGGCCAAGGTATTATTGAATAGAGTATTGTTCAGCCTCCATGTGTATTTGGGCTTTCTGTTGTTTTTGCTGCTATTGAAGACCACTCTTATTCCACAATGATCTGATAGGAGGCATGGGATTATTTTGATCTTCTTATATTTGTTGAGGTATGTCTTGTGACCAATTATATGGTTGATTTTGGAGAAGGTACCATGAGGTGCTGAGAAATATTCTTTTGCTTTAGGGTGAAATGTTCTCTCTATATATATCTGTTAAATCCAATTGGTCCAATGCTTCAATTAGTTTCACTATGTCCCTATTTAGTTTCTGTTTTCTTGATATGTCCATTGAGGAGAGTGGAGTGTTGAAGTTGTCCATAATTATTGCGTTAGGTGTAATGTGTGCTTTGAACTTTAGTAAAGTTTCTTTTACAAATGACGGTGGCCTTTCATTTGGAGCATAGATGTTCATAATGGAGAATTCTTCTTGGTGGATTTTTCTTTTGACCAGTAAGAAGTGTCCTTCTGTGTCTCTTTTGATGACTTTAAGTTGAAAGTCAATTTTATGTGATATTAGAATGGCTACTCTGGCTTGTTTCTTAAGACCATTTGCTTGTAAAATTGTTTTCCAGCCTTTTACTCTGAGGTAGTGTTTTGACACTGAGGTGTGTTTCCTGTAAGCAGCAAAATGTAGGGTCCTGTTTATGTATCCACTAAGAAATCACAAAGAGAGGCACCTTTGGAGATAGAAAACCTTGGGAAGAAATCAGGGGCCATAGATGCAAATATCAACAACAGAATACAAGAGATATAAGAAAGAATCTCAGATGCTGAAGATACCATAGAAACCATTGACTCAATAGTGAAAGAAAATGCAAAAATCAAAAAGCTTGTAACCCAAAACATCCAGGAAATCTAGGACACAATTAGAAGATCAAACCTAAGGATTATAGGTATAGATAAGAGTGAAGATTTACAACTTAAAGGGCCAGAAAATATCTTCAACAAAATTATGGAAGACAACTTCCCTAACCTAAAGAGAGAGTTGCCCATGAATATACAAGAAGCCTTCAGAACTCCAAACAGTCTGGTCCAGAACAGAAATACCTCCTGTCACATAATAATTAAAACACCAAATGTACTAAACAAAGAAAGAATATTAAGAGCAGTAAGAGAAAAGGCCAAGTTTAAAGGAAGATTGATTAGAATTACACCAGACTTCTCACTAGAGACCATAAAAGCTAGAAGATCCTGGGCAGATCTCATACAGACTCTAAGAGAACACAAATGGCAGCCAAGATTACTATACCCAGCAAAACTCTCAATCACCATAGATGGAGAAACCAAGATATTCCATGATAAAACCAAACTTACACAATATCTTTTCACAAACCCAGACCTACAAAGGATAGTAGGTGGAAAACACCAATAGAAGGAGGGAAACTACACCCTTGAAATAGCAAGATAATAAACTTCTTTCATGAAACCCAAAAGAAGATAACCACTCAAGTACAAAAATAGCATAAAAAATGAGAGGAAATAATAATCACTATTCCTTAATATCTATTAACATCAATGGACTCAATTACCTAACACCAACTGTCAATGGAAAAATCATGGAAAGACAAACTAAAGACACATTGAAACTAAGAGAAGTTATGAACCAAATGGATTTAACAGTTATCTATAGAACATTTCATCCTAAAACAAAAGAATATGCCTTCTTCTCAGCACTTCATGGCACCTTTTCCAGCATCGACTATATAATTAATTGGTCACAGAACAGGCTTCACCAGAAACAAAAAGATTGAAATAATCCCATAAATCTTATCAGACCACCACAGATGAAGGCTGGTCTCCAATAGCAACAAAAACAACTGAAAACCCACATACACATGAAAGGTGAACAATGCCCTGCTCAATGATAACTTGGTCAAGGCAGAACTAAAGAAATTAAAGACTTTTAGAATTTAATGAAAATGAAGACACAACATACCCAAACTAATGGGACACAAGGAAAACAGTGCTAAGATGAAACTCATAGCTCTGAGTGCCTCGGAAAAAGAAACTGGATAGAGTATACACTAGCAGATTGACAGCACATCTGAAAGCTAAAGAAGCAAATACACCCAAGAGGAGTAGACAGCAGGAAATAATCAAACTAAGAGCTGAAATCAAGCAAGTAGAAACAAAAAGAATTATACAAAGAATCAACAAAATTAGGAGCTGGGTCTTTGAGAAAATCAACGAGATAGATGAACCCTTAGCTAGACTAACCAGAGGGCACAGAGACATTATCAAAGTTAACAAAATTGGAATTGGAAATGGAAAGTAAAAACAGAAACAGAAAGGAAGAAACAGAAATGGAAAGGAAGAAAAAGAAACAACAGAAATGGAGGAGATTCAAAAAATCATCAGATCCTACTATAAAGCCTATATTCAACAAATTTAGAAAATCTGGATGAAATGATCAACTTTCAAGATAGATACCAAATAACATAAATTAGGATCAGATAAACAATCTAAACTGTCCCATAAATTCTACAGAAATAGAAGCAGTAATTAAATTAAAAGTCTCCCAACCAAAATAAGCTCAGGACCAGATGGGTTTAGTACAGAATTCTATCAGACCTTCAAATAAGACCTAATACCAATACTCTTCAAACTATTCTATAAAATACAACAGAAGGAACACTACCCAATTCATTCTATAAAACTATGTATTCTCCCTTGGAGATGGAATGGTTTCTGTTTAATTAAGAACTTGTCACAATTTCCTTTCATAGAGGACTTCATAAGACACATTTTTCTACCTCTATCATGTTTAATGATCCAAGTAGATTTTAAAAACTGTTTGAGTGAATATTAGTTTTTAGCTTCATCATGTATGTTTAAGGGTCATTTAACTATTATTTTGATGACTTAAAATGTCAATACTGAGTTGTATATTTCAAAATAAATTAGTTTAATAAAAAATCAAATAGTTTAATGCAGATGAACACAACTCAAGTTTTTGCTTCAAAAAAGCAATCACTGATGGCTGAAAGAAATGACCAGGGAATTTATGTGCAGTCTTCAGATTGTCACTATTTTCAATGTTTTTTATTGATATCACTTAAACAATGAATGATAAACAGCTAGGATTTGGCGTGTCACCTATAATAGGGATTTGGGGTCACCTGTGAAGCTTGCCTGAGGATTTGGAACAAGTAGGTCCTTTCCTGGTGTCAGTTACAAATCCTCTTTTGACAGTGAATTCACCAAACCATATATTAAATAAAAGATCAGAGGCTAATTACAACTGTGGAACTTTCTCTTTTTAGACTGTTATGACACAAATTGTATCAAAGCACACTGTAAGACACTTGGCAGTGCCTTCATTTTCATTAAATTCTAAAAGTCTTTTATTTCTTCATAACTGTTCTTCATTTACCTTATTTCTTCAGTATCCAATCTCATCTGCACAGTTCACTCAAATCA
This sequence comes from Apodemus sylvaticus, assembly GCF_947179515.1. Classification (NCBI taxonomy): domain Eukaryota; kingdom Metazoa; phylum Chordata; class Mammalia; order Rodentia; family Muridae; genus Apodemus; species Apodemus sylvaticus. Next base: position 100,834,151 of record NC_067482.1, read on the forward strand.
ATATTTTGTTGGATTTCTAGACTCTTGGGTTGGAGAAACTTTAGAGGCTTATAGTCTAGCCCACTAGCTGACAGATTCATCCCTTCAGGCACCTAGCAGATGTGTGGGATCTTTAGCCCAGCTAGGGTACCAAGTTTTCAGAGAGCATACAGTGTCAACACCCACCCAGCCTCACTGCACAGCCTTGACTTCACAAAGACTCATGGTCAGCCTTCTCCTGTTAGTCACAATAGATGAGTGCATCTATGTCCTCTGAAAAGATGTTTGTAAAATGACCCAAAGAGGCCAAAGTCGATTCTGAGAAGGACCAGCAGTCCCTTCAGAAAAACTGCACTAACTGCCCACGGTTTGAACACAGTGTTTTCTCTTGATGAGCTTTTGGAATTAGGGGATTTCGCTTTTAGCGGCTGGGACACTACCATAGTGCTTCATTTTTGTCATGTACAAAAGATGAAGGGGTCCTGAGAATGGAAATCTATATTTACCTAGTTTGGACCCCTCTTTATCATATTTGACGTGTGATTTGAGCCTTCTGGTAGCTTTATGACAGGTAAGCAAATGTTTGAGTTCTCTAACTTTTCTTGTATATAGTACCAGAAAAGTAAGTCATTCTTATCTTTTAGCAAAGACACCACTTACAATAACAAACAGAAACATAATCACTGTCAGAAATATAAGCATAGTCAGTTCCCTGAAAGTATCTTTTGTTTTGTTAAGTACCACATGATGTCATGGAATTAATGATTTCCAAGGTACATGTCAATCATTCACATCTTACCACTTCTTACAAAATGTGATGCTGAGAGCTTGGCTGACGAGATCTAAATCCTCTTTGGCCAATAACAGAATGGAGAAGCCTAGCTTGACAAGCCTTGGCACAAGGCTGGGAAATTCAGGATAAGCTGTGGACATGTCACATGTTCCTCTCAGTGAACTCAGAACTCCATCAGTCAGTCAGCTTGCTGATTCCCACCATTACTAAAGACTACTGGCTTCTGAAACAGCTTGAAATGCAGAACCCACCTTCCCTCCTGATACTGTATACATGGCTGTGATAAAATATCCTGGCAAAAACAACGGAGAAAGTGTTTATTTTGGCTCACTGTTTCATAGAGCTAGAGTCTACCATGGTGAATAAGACAGCCATATGCAGAGAAGGCAGTGTCAGGAGCAGTAAACTGTCTGGTCCCTTCACTTCACATCTACGCTCATATAACAGACAGGGGGAACACAATGGGGCTAACTTCTCAGGGAGTGCTCCAGGTGACTTGCTTCCTCTAGCAAGGCTCTTCTCTACCTCCTGAAGGTTCTATAACCTCTCACAAACAGTACCCACGGCGTTGGAGCCTACGAGGGACACTTCCCATTCAAACCACAATATTTTACAATAACAATGATTACAAAAATTATTATTTATATAACAATATAATAAAGATATTATATGGCATATACTTATATAATGATATAATAAATATATTGTATATTAATAATTATGAATAATAATAAATAACAAAGCCTCACTCTGCAGGCCTTTAATGGCCTGGAATTGTAACAATCCTCCTGCCTCAGCCTTCCAAGTATTCTTCAATACTCATCGCTATTTATTTCTCATCTAATTTAACAGAACCTCTTGTGCATACTGGTTTCACTTATTTTTTAGAACATTCTCTTAGTACTGCTTTCATTTTTTATACATTATCTCTTCAAAAGATGGTATAATTTTCCTCACCAGGAGCCTGCATTATTGTTTTTAGTCCACAAAATTTTAGGAGTCTCTATGAGGTTATATTTACTTCCTAAGGTTAAAAATATTAAATTTATTTATATTTTCATACTCTAAATAATTAGTAATTGACTGATATAACACATTCTCAGTTCCGGCCTAGGAATATAAAAATACTGAATAAAGACCCATTGAATAATATGTATATACAAAATATATGATGCACACATATATACATATATACACATATTTACTATACATACACACATATGTATCTACATATTATGTATGTATGTGTGTGTGCACACACACATGCCTACATACACACGTGTGCATATATAAACATTTATTTACTTATATAATGGGACTTTTCTTTCATAAGAAAACCAAAATGAAAATGTAAAACACTTGTGGTTGGTGCAATTGTATGCTCTTTGGAAACAAATTGTAACCACTTTGTGCAAATCACCCAAAGGGCAAAAGTAAGAGATACTTTTGTTAATTAGCTCATTGTGGCTGGACTGAACCAATGATCTTAGGGCTAATGCTAATGCGTTGCTAGGTAATATTGGTAAGATGATTGTAGTTTTTAATTTAAAAAGCACTTTGCCATGAGAAATCAAAATTCCTGTGCCATCTGTCCCACTACATCAGGCAACAATTTCAAAAATGTTTAGAAAAACGGATAGATAGAGAGATAGATAGATAGATCAATAGACAGAGACAGATACAAACATATTCCTTTATTTTCTATTTCAAAGACTATTTTTCTCCTCAGAGACCTATGGAAATTCTTCTTCACTCATTGCTTAGACTATGGCAAGTAAAAAACAAACAAAAAAACAACAAACCCAAAACAAAACACTAGAGTTAAAACTCACACACAAAGAATTTGTACAAGTATGTGGTCCAAACTTAAAATCAGGCGCCTTGAAAGCCAAACCATCACTGGCAAGCTACCTGTCATAAGAATTCAATGTAGGATTCACCCCAGGGATGATTTTGTTCATTTAATATTTACTTCAGGTATACCCTTCATCCTCTCTTAATGGTTCACTTTCAGAATCAGTAGAAAAAACAGAACTTAACATAGACTACATTTGAAAGAAGGGGAAACAGAGTTTCAAAGTTTGAGCCGTTTTTGTGCATCAGTGTCATGGCCATGACCCAGGATGGGTCTCTAGCAGGCCTGTTACGTGTATCCGAGCCTCAGTCCTGATGCTGGGGAGACCAAGAGCAAAGCCTGAACAAGGCCTTGTCACCACGCTGAGCTCTGCTTTATACTCTGCTCCTTGGGAAACATTGCTTCTTCACTGTACAAACAAGAAGGGAGCCCTCTAGAGATGGGAATGTGAGTTACTAGTATCAGGATATCTGTTATCTTTCATCATATAATATTTTTATTCCCTTTATTGTGTTTGAGTGGGAAAGCATCTCTTCTCTGCTGTGCTGTAAGAGAACATGAAGAACTACCAGTCATGGCAAGATGGCTCAGTGAGTGAGGGCCAGCAAGTAGGATGGCCTGAGTATGGGCCTGTAGCACCCACACCAAAGGGCTGCACACCGTGATGTTTATATTACATTAACCATGTTGTGCAAATCACCCGATGGACTAGGTGTAATGCTAGCACTGGGGAGGCAAACACAAGCAGATCCCTAGAGCTTGCTGACCAGCCAGCCAAGCTTAATCAGTGAGCGCCAGATTCAAAGAGACGCAGTTTCAAAACAGCAAGGTAGATTGTGAGTGGAAAGCTGCCCTCCCCATCTTCAAATAGAAAGTCGGACTTATCATGATCTGTCTTTTATTTTGAGTTTCATATCTTTGTTATCTCAGGTCTTACGAGCCAAGAAGTGAGTGGGCTACAAAATCCTTTGCCTCATTTGGAGAAAACCAATAGCAATTCAGCTCTCCATAGTAGTGTGCCCTTGCCCACCTGACTCAGGGATGGCCTGAGCCCCATGAGCACAGCTCAGATGCTTCCTTTCAGTTAGTACTGGCTGGTGGTTTGCTGTGCAGTAGTTAGAGGTCAGAGCTCCAAAGCACACGCTACAGAGGGCTGGTCCTTCTGAGTTATCACTCTGTCTTTTTCTGAAAGATAAAGGATGTGTAGAGGACACATAAAACTTTAGTCAATAAGTCCATTATTATGATTGGCTGAAGATCATAAAATGCATCCATCAAGCCATTGTGTTGCATCTCATGCTATATTATGGTGATAAATAGTCCTTTATCTGTGACGTCACCTACTAATCTATTCCAAAAAACTATTCACTACCGCCATTATGCATCACTCATGTGCCTGCCAGCTTGGTAATAAATAATAAATAAATAAATAAATAAATAAATAAATAAATAAATAAATAAATAAAAGCTTCTACATGCTGAAGCCCGATGAGATTGTGCTTCACTCTGCAGACACAAATACTGACTGCTGTTTTCTTGTCATACTATGAAACAATGTCTTCTTCAGATCCCAGAGTTATCTCAAGTGTGCAGTGCTATCCTCCATGCTCAGCTCCCTGGTTGTCACACATGTACTATTAATCGTTTATAATTTATGTTGGAACTGGACAGAGTCCACATGTGCTCTTGCTGCTTTCTAAACACTGGTGACATATTTTTGCTATCTTGCTCTGGGTCGAATTTAATCCTATTGACAAGTCTTTAACATAGAAATTTGGTGTGGAATGCCTTAATATTCTCAGGAGCTATGTAAAAAGACATGCGGCAGTTGTTATCAGTATGTTTGGGATTTAGGACTGGTTTTACACAAAATGTTCTCATACAATTAAGCATCTCTTGAGCTCTTGGAGACTGCTACTTATTAAAACAAAATTAAGAAAAATGTGAAGACATTTTAAATGTCTATATACACCAGTCTATTTTAAACACACATATCAAACATGTATACACACATACACATAGCACACATATGCACTACACACAAAAATACACACACACACACACACACACACACACACACACACGATACCCTCAGATAGCTTTCTCTTTCACACATGTATACACATATCACACACATTATGGTTGTCCTCATCAACAATAAATTGATAAATATAAGTGACTTTATTTTCTCTACGCAGAATCAGAGGAGATGAGATACAAAGTAAAAGACAGACTGCTCATCAGAATTTTATTCAAAAACATGGTGCCTAATATACCTAATTTTCTTTTAGCTTTAACAACACAATGGAGCTGTTGCAGCTTCTGTGTTTTCTGTAGTTCCTTAGGGGATGACTGGAGAAATATCCAGGCACACTAATATAAACCGTCCAAGCATAATCAGTTATATCCTACATTCATCTGCTATATAAATATATAAAATGTTATATATTTTGCTAACATTTTACATTTTGAATGAACCCACGAGAAACTGTTTGCTAGAATGCCCATTGAAGTGAAAGATAAAACCAGTTGCTGCTAAAGGTATAGTCTATACAATCATGGACCACACAAAAATATACAACAACAATTCCGTTTTTAAAGCACTGGTTTTCCTCTTTATTGCATCCCTCTTAATCACCAAAACTAATATAATCCAAGGGAGGTCGATGTGGGAGAAAAAAGGGCAGTTCTAGGATGGAACACTCTTTAGCCACACTTGACAGAAGTATGGCTTCAACCCCTTCTTTTTTATTGAGACAGGGTTTCTCTGTGTGGTCCTGGCTGTCCTGGAACTCACTCTGTAGACCAGACTGACCTCAAACTCAGAAATGCACCTGCCTCTGCCTCCCAAGTGCTGAGATTAAAGGCACGCGCCACCACTGCCTGGCTTGGCTTCAACTCAATACTGAAAGCAAAATACTTTTCAGCCTTATCCACTCTAGAGTGTGCTGTCCCAACTGGGAGCAGGTCAGCCCCTGCCTCTAAGAGAGGCAGGACGGTCTTCTAGTCCATTGCTCCAGCTAGCTAACTAGTTCTCTTCTCTTCTCTTCTCTTCTCTTCTCTTCTCTTCTCTTCTCTTCTCTTCTCTTCTCTTCTCTCTCTTCTTTTCTCTTCTCTCTCCTTCCCTCCCTCCCTCCCTCCCTCTCCTTCTCTGTCTCTCTCCCCTCTCCCTCCTTCCTCTCAGCCCTCTTCCTTCCTTATGAACGCTTTGCTATACAGCCCTTTCTCATTGTTGTGACTATATTTAGCATTGAGTGAAAGCACATTTTAATAACTTGTAAACATCAAAGTTAATCTGTTATTACTCAAGAATCACACAGACACACACACAGACACACACAGACACACAGACACACACACACACAAACACACCACACACTTTCCCACTCTCACCTCACACCATACTCTGACAAGTCCCTGATCCTCACTATTGTATAGTGAATGCTATTCTTACCACCTTTTTGCTTCCTGGTGGGTCTATAATTGTCTTCTCATCCCTGGAGCAACATCAGGATCACTCAATAAATTGATTGTCGGGGGCATATTTGAAGAACAAACCAGCTTGAGCTCTAGAAGCCAAGAGCCTTATGGCCTCCAGCCCAGAAAAGGAAAGGTAGGGGTGAGAGAGCCTCGCCTCACCCCATCTCTCTACCACCCTGGTAGGAAGTCAGGACATGGAGTTCATCCTATTTCCACTCAGAAACAGCAAACAGTGATACAAAGATGATTACAGAGTTAAAGAAAACCTTCTTTGTTTTTTAGGGACTCAGAAGTCAGACTCCAAAATTTGAACAGTTCACTGCAGCTTTCCTGACACTCATGCAACTTCCAACTTCTGTGCAGATACATTGTCTTGCCTATACAGGAATGAGGCTGTGAGAGGCGTTCCTCTATGGCTGAAGCTCAGCTGAAAGACTGTTGAGGTGTTGGATGTTCAGGTTTTTCTTTCAGAATCCTGCTAAGGGGAGCCCTTCTATAGAGAAATGCTGCTGCCTTTGTTACCAAGGAGCCTGAGGGGAGGGAGATCTACCTTTCAAGTTGCCATTCATCAACTACCATGATTATACTTAATGAGGCAAGATCAGGACCATGGAGAAATGGCACTCTTGTCAGGAGATCCTTGAGTCAGTCAATGCAAGGGACAACAGGTGTAGGAGATGCAATTAGTCCAGAGTGGCCTGTGTTCAGTCACTGTACTCATCAGACTGGAAAAGCTTACCTTGCTTATCCCATTTTGCTAATATGAAAAGAGATGCTTACAGACCTTAAGACTTAACACAGCAACAACAACAACAACAACAACAAATCACTCAACTCTATTGTCCATGCTTAAAAACAAAACAAAAAGTCCAAAAAAAAAAAAAAAACAAAAAACAAAAAAACCAAAGCCATGTTCATTTTCAGAAGCCTTCTCAATGTAAGGTAGTGTTTAGAAAGGAGGGAATGGTGGCATTGTTTGCCTTAAGGAGAAAAACAAACCTGAATGCATTTATCTCCCCTGATACCATAGTGTAGATACACAACCCTACCTCTACTTTACACGTTTATTAAATCAACCACAGGCATTAGTGATGCTTCTGGGCCTGTGCTGGAGTCACCACAATGTGCAAACACACCCTAGTGATTTGGGAGGAATCATCTGTTTCCACGAAGACATTTAATGGATTACTTCCTGGTTTTAAGGGCAGTCACTACAGTTTGTCAGGTTATCCTTATGTAAAATTAACAACAACAAAACAAAACCCCATCAAAAACTGAATTTTAAAAGAATAATTGGGTTGAACAGAGGCACAGGTAGATGATTGGAAGAATTTCTGGTTTAGGTGAACTTGAAAAGACTAATTACACACTAGATTTATTCTTAAAATGCTGAAGAAAATAAAAACGTTAAGAGAAAAAAATCTAAAAGGCAAGGCTGAGCTCAAATATATGTACTAATTATGTTTTCGTGACCTTAAATTGCACATATCCTGAAGCTGTATTTTGCTACTCTCATGCTGAGGACACCATAGAAGACATTCACAATTTTTGCTACTCTGAATAATTGAAGACTAGGAAAACCCTTTGCATGTCAGGTTAGAGCCAGGCTAGGAGACAAGGGTCTGGCATGGGAGAAAGCTTGGACGGTTGCTGGGTTGCAAGAGGCCCAATATGCGGCATCCTTATAGGCCTTCAGGCAGGTCCAGAACAAATCAAGGTGAGGGGCAGAGCGGAACTGGAAAGAGTCAGGCTCTCAAAAATATATCTCCGTGGTAATAACTGTTTGTAAAGTGTAACTTCTGTGTTCAGCCAGGTAGGCCTGTGCATAGTACTCTGCACAAGAAACACATGATTGCCTGTCTAGGGAGGAAGAGACACACAAGGTGAAAATGATTGGCTGACACACAGAGGTAGGCTGTCCTGCTCATTGTAAGAAGGTAGGCCAGGACATGGTTAGCAACCTATGATAAGATATGACTAAGCTACTAAATATTAAAAAAAAAAAAGGTAAAGGGAATAGAGAAAAATTATTCTCAGCCTTCCAACCAGAGAAAAACCATAGGGCAGAGTCAATATATGAGGCAGAACAGGCTTATCTGAGACAGCTAGGACAGTCTGTCTGTCTGTCTGTCTGTCTGTCTGTCTGTCTGTCTCTCTCTCTCTCTCTCTCTCTGTGTGTGTGTGTGTGTGTCTGTCTCTGTCTCTGTCTCTGTCTCTGTCTGTCTTTCTCTCTCTCTCACACACACACACACACACACACACTTCTGCTCGCAGTATGTGAACACTTGCAAGAAATTACTTATATATTTAAAAAGTCTGTATTTAATTTGTAAACCAGCAGAAATTTCTAAACTAAAAGGTCTTGTATTATCAACAAAAGATCTTTCTATTATCTTCTATTAAAAACAACCATTATGCCAAATTGTTCTAAGGGGCTCTTTTCTATCAAGAGGTAAGGAGAAGCTATTTCTAGAAGGAGAAATGGTTTCATCAAATGGGCTGGATAAATGGAAAAATCTCAGGATAGTAAGAAACTAGGAAACATGGTAAGAGTGACCCACAGGACCAGACCATCCTGAATATAGGTTCTAAAATGGTCAGAAAGAAGGGAGTCTGAGAGATCTCTTGCCATCAAAAATGCCAGTAGAAAAACAGAGTATGAAGAAACTGAAAGGATAGGGTTCCAACATTAAGAAAGTAGGAATAGAAACAGGAGAGAGGGAGAAAGGGAAAGGGAAGGGGAGAGAGAGGAGGAGGGGCAGGGGAAGGTAGAAGAAGGGGGAGAGGGAGGGGAGGGAGAGGGAGGCAGAAGCAGAGAGGGAGGGAGAGAGGGAGGTTAGGTTTACAGATTAATTTCAAGGATGACTCAGACTTTTGTTGACTGAACATCAGATGTCCTTTGCAGATTTGCAAAAAAGAACCACACTTGCCTACAGATTGAAAGTGTGTTGGTATAGGTTTTGTGGTGCTAGGACAATAAGGATGAATAATGAAAGTTAAGGTTTCTGAATTCTCACCTGCATAAATCTTTACTTTCCTAGAATGAATAGACTAAGTGGCTTGTGCAAAGTTAGATAATAGTTTCTACATAAAGGGATGAGTGTGAAGAGCTTAGGGTCTTAACTCAGACTAATACTTTTAGGAGAACTTTGGAACTATTTATAAAGATAGATGAGAAAACAGTGAGACTGCGGTGAAGACAGCTTTCTGATCTGTGGTGTGCATTGCACCAGTCAGGTTAGTTTTATTTCCGTGCTGACCCTATGATAAGTTACAAAGACCTTTAGGAGAATTCTGATTGAGTAAGCACAAGGTAAGTCTCAGGCAGTGGTCATCAGTGTGTGCCTTTGGTAATGAAATAGTGTTGATTCAGAATTAGAATTGAGTGTTTGCTTCACAACTTGGAAAACATTTCTTTGGCTATTCTTTCTAAACAATTTACTAAATGACATTCTTAGTCTGTACAAGTTACTTTCCAAATTGTGGTTGCTGGTAGGAGCGGGAGGGCTCTTTAGGGATATGTCTTTGCTTAAAATAATTCCCAATGTAGGCAGGAGAAACTCACTGTCCTCTTAAGCAACTATATTAAGATTAAAAAGAGAGAACTGCTTGATTCAAATATGAAGAGACTTAAAGAAAGTCAAGAATTCCAGTTAGTTCTGAGCAGTTTACCTCCAGGAAGGCATACGGAAACTGAGGATTTTGAAGATGCCTTCTTGTATTCGGCATTACTACCCAGCTAGCAAAACATACCCAGTGGTCCTGGGTTTTTCCTGCTGCTAGGTTAGCTCTTAGAAAGATATGCCTTTATTTGAGAAGAGTTTGGTACCGCCTTAAGCTTGGATGCTGACAGAAAGGCAAAAGGAAGCCAGATTTTATACATGGAGGTCAGTATGATAAGTTATATATGGACTTATAGTTAAATGTCAGTTCTGCTATCTACTAGTCCTATGGCTTTGGGTATATTATGCGAATTTTACAAGGTAGTTCCCTGCTCTGTAGATTGGTTATAATAATAATAACAATAACAATAATAATATCTTCTTAGGATTGCTTGGGGAGGTAAAAGGTGGTGATCCCCTTAGTAGGCATGGCATGAATAACATGTCGGCCCCTTGTCATCATCAGCACCTGCAGCAGCACAGCTTGGGCCTCACACAAGTGCTCCTTCCCTTTCTGTGTTCTTCCCAGTCATTCCGCCAGCAAATTGTTACTAATCCTCTACTGGAAGCAAGTCTCCTGCAATGTGGGGTAGTAAGATAAATCACACAGACTTCTACCACTATGGATGCAGGCAACAGAGCCTCAAAACTAGAGTCAACATCCCATTGTAACTGAAGGGACATCAACTTTTGTTGGATTCAATATTAGGAATTTTAGGAAGTGGGATCCAGTTAGGGACTGTAGACGATTGATGGTATGTTTCTGGAGGTTATGTCTTGTCCTGGTGCCTTCCCATTTGTCTATCTCTGTTTTGTGGCTGCCAAACAACATGAGGTGTGCCACTTTATCTGTCTATATATCCGTGTCCTGTGAGGTACGACCCAGCCCTAGCTAATGGAGGAAATCAATCATGAAACAAAACAAACTATTGCCTTTTCAAATAAAGAAACAAACAAATTAAATATGTACAAATAAATGCATTTACTTGGCTTCCTGTGTGAACCTCTTAAGGTTGGGAGCTTTTGAATGACAACTTTGGTTTCATTGTCTTGTCTCCCCTACTCAGTTCCTTCCAGGTCCATTTCTCTGGGATACACATGCATATTAAGAGAAAATATGACAGACAAAAATAATTTTCACTCTAATAAACACATTCATTTCGGACTACAAACACAGAAAAATATCGGGAAAACAAATGGACACCCTTGTTGTTATGTCTTTTGATTAATCATGAAATCTGACTTCAGAAAAAAACTAAGGCTTTTGCTAGAAAGAATGTATGCAGCTAAATTCTGAAGAAGCATACATAGTAGACAAGCCAGCACTGAGAGCTGATGGAGATCCAAGGCCCCTAGGGTGATTTACGAAACAGCCGGACAGAGTGAAACAGCTTGGTGAGAACTGAAGAGTTGAATAGAGTTGCAAAAAGTTAGCCATTCCTTTTCTTTCTTTCTTTTTTCTTGTTCTTTCTTTTTTTTTTTTTTTTTACAGAAAAGCTTATTTCCCTTCAAATGCCGTATTTCAGATTTGATACCCCAAAGCGTTCCTGCTGTACCCCACAGCATCCCATAAAGCATCCGCGGTCCCTCATCGCAAGCATCTCATTCTGCATTCCCTAAAATTTACATCTAAAACAAAAGTAGCATGAGATCTTTTTCTTCAACTAAAAAATAAAAAAGAATTACTTAACTTCATGACAGTTTGAATTGTAGCATTTGGAAGAAAATGAAATGTTCAAACTACTTTTAATTAGTTTAAATACACAAAAAAGAAAAATTAAGTCCAAATACTAATCTAACCTTTTTATCTATATCTATCTCACTTCAAGAACACACACATTTCTTTCCATTGCTGTAGTAATAATGGGAATGGAGTTTCTTTTTGAAAGTTGTGTGTGGAACAACACTTCTATTAGCTGGGCATCTGAGACTGAGCCTTACTTACTCTGCCACTGAGTCTAATCATTTAATTGAATTGGGTCAGTTTCCTGTCAATATGAGGCCACTGAGATGGGCTACTGGCAGAGGTCCTGGGCCATCAAATGATGACAGCTGCTGTGCAGACTTATGGTATATGTTCCCCCCTCTTTTGTACCATAAAGATAAACACACATGACAGTTAGATATAGATAAGAAATTGTTTTTGTCAATGGTTTTCCATTTAAGGACCATGAGTATCAGGTTTTCAAATATACTAATGTATATGGCTGGCTTCAGCTTCATTCTACGTAGACACATGCACATATATAACACAGAGTACACTTAGACTGATAAACTTATAAGTAATATCCTTTGCACTGCCTGGATGCCTCCAGTGTTACCGAGTAGTGACACCACTGGGGACGTTATTACTTAAAAGGTCAGCAAATACTTTTCAATTTTATTGGCAAATATGAAGGGCTATCCTATATCTTAAAATGTTCTATTCCAATTTTCCTATATGCCTTAACATGTATTTTTCTTACTGGGGAAAAAACCACCAAATAAAACCCCTCTAGATTGCAGAATTAAATCCACAACACACCTCATTCCTTAGTCAATTTGACTTAAACTCTAAGCTTGAGGATAGCAGCTTACTACCCTGATATTATTATATCATTTGAATGGTAAACTTATAACATACATGTAAGAGTTATTAAGTAAATACTTTCTAAAAAAGAAATTTTTTCTCTTCTTAAAAATGTGCAACATTCAAGAAAGGCTACAAGAACCAGTGTTATCTTTAACATGAGATAAACTTCAGTAGATAAACATTAAGTAGAAACATTAAAGGAAAAAATAAATTCTGCTTCAAAAAAAGAATTTTATATTTTTCATTGTGAAGGCCAGGGCAATTTCCTGTAAATCATAATTAGGCATCAGAATTTTATCTCTTTTGTTTTGTGTAATACTGTATTTGTTTGAGGCCCTATTAACAATTCTGCCCTCTCAAAACAACAACAACAACAACAAAAAATCCAATTGTCTCTACCTTTAAGATCTCGGATCCATTTCTGGAATACTCATGTGACATTCAAATGTTTTCCCTTATAGTTTCCTGCCTTTGATGTTCCTTTCAGGTGTCCCAGAGTCTGAATTTCATCATACAAGTTATCTAATAAGCTGGATTCTGTTCCAAATATCTCAGCAGGCTGCCCTTTTCCCATAATGTCATCCAGATGGCCTTCAACCCACATGAAGCTACTAGAGACACAATAATATTCCTAAAGTCCTTGTCCCTCTACTCCCTCTCCTATGCTCCATTTATTTCCTAAACTCTCACTTGCTAAGAAGAGACAGAGAGAAATCTTTACACGAGTCACGGGCATGAGCAGGTTTTCAGTTATCTGTGCCGTATGAATATAAGTAATTTTCTACCATAGAAACAATGGGTGGGGTGAAAAAAGATTAATTGGATTTTAGGTCAATGTCAGCCAATGAGGAAAACAAACATGTTATTGCATGAATTAAACCAAATAATTTTAAATCTACCAATCAACTATTACATCAAATGTAGGTGGAAGCCGAGGGATATGTATTCTCACATCATAAATTTATTCTTCTCAAACTTGGTAATTCTTTATCATGATAAAGCAGACAAAACCCCATCACTGAGCAGGTTCAGCAGTATGTTCTCTGCTATGGGAATTAGGCTAAGATCTTTGGGCACAAAATCTTTGCACCTGACTCATGGCCACAATTTTCTTACAGGGAATGCTAGGGCACTCAAACCCCTTCCAGATCTGTGTTTCTGTCTGTAAAACAATGTCTGGCTTGACAGGTTTATGAAAAGTCAGTAGATGGTGAATCATACTTAACAAAATCTGGAAGTCTCCGGGGCTTCTGTTTTTTGTCCCCGATGGGACCTGGAAAGGCAACTGTTCATCTTGAGGTTCCTAGACAGCAGTAAAACTCCATCCTCTGGGTCTGCATTCACATCCACTGGTTGGAGTGCAGGGGCTTCTAAGTAAAGCTAGCAGCTAAACTTGCAGGAAGTCACGGAGGCTGGGTCTAGAGCAAGTCATCCTCACAGTCCTGATGGCTAGAGAGGAAGCTGAAGGGACATTGGAATCTTACAGATGGCCTGATCTTTTCATTTGTTGTTTTTTTAAAAAAATGTTCCTGAGCTTGAAAAAAAATCAGAAATCAACAATCTCTTACTTTGGCCTAAGCTGTGGGTGTTTTTCCAGCTCATTTGTTGACATATAGTTTTCTTGTTAATAATAGATAATTATTTGGCAAAAACAACTAGCAACCTACTTTTCCTCTACTCACAAAAATATTAAAAATGAAAGCGTTGGGTTTTATACTGAAGTGTTTTTACTTCTCTCTCTAATGAATTGCATAAATTTACAGCTTGATCAAAATTGAAGACATGCTTTTATGACACTCTAGTTTTTAAATATTTCAAAGAATACGTAAAGCCTTTTCTTGTCTTTCTTTTCTTTATCACCAAAATAAAAATCAAAGCATATATAAATTTATAAGCTAATCCTTTGGAAGGGCCCTTTTGTCCATCCTTGGGAACTTAAGAACACAGAACTGCAGATTCATGCACACGTTTTTCCTGCATATCAGGAGCACTTTTGTTTCTCTAGAAGCATTTGGTACAGATGGAGGAGGTCAAGGGGTGGACACACACAACCTGGATGACCTCAGGACTCTCCTCCAGACCTTCCTCCTGTGCTCTGGGAATTTTAGGCCTTTCTCCTCTCCAGACATCTCCTGAGCTTAGAACCTGACCTGAAGTATAACACAAGGACTGAATGTGGAGATGAGAGAGAAGTAGACACATCCCTCTGAACAATACATCCCCTAGGACATGGCTCCAAGGGACTCCTGACTCATCTAGCCAATGCTCTCAGTGTTCACTACACTCTCTCTAATAGAGGTTCATGATTCTCCACCATCGTATTGTGTGGCTGTGAAAACTAAATGTAGGCAAAGGAACAAACATTTTTACCAGAACACTGCCAAATTCTTTCTTCTAACACCCAATATTCTCAGAGGAATATCGAGATTTCCATAGTCCTTGTCCCTCTCTCCTGACTTGTGGAATATTTTGTTTTCCCAGTTATATAATCATATTAAAATCAAAACATAGTTTGTCTTAGTTATGGTTTTATTGTTGTGAACAGACACTATGACCAAGGCAACTCTTATAATGACAATATTTAATTAGGGCTGGCTTACAGGTTCAGAGGTTCAGTCCATTATCATCAATGTGGGAGCATGGCAGCCTCCAGGAAGACATAATGCAGGAGGAGCTGACAGTTCCACATCTTCATCTGAAGGATACTAGGAGAAGACTGGCTTCCAGGCAGCTAGATTGAGGGTATTAAAGCCCATGCCCAAAATGACAGGCCTACTCCAACAAGGTCATACTTCCTACAAAAAGGCCATACCTCCTAATAGTGCCACTCCCTGGACCAAACATATACAAACCACACAGTTATTGAGTGTCACAGAGGGACTTGTTGATGAAACAAAGAGAAGGATTGTCTGGTTCTCAAAAAAAAACCTAACTCATTCTTAGGTCATTAGCTTGCTGACTAACTTTTGGCTGAGAAGCAACTTTTGCTGAGAAAGAGAAAAGGTAGGCAGTCACCAAGCCAGACTGGGGATCCTTTACTTGCATCTCAAAATAGCTTATATTAAGAAGTGCAGGTGTGGACAAGGCTGCTGCTGGGGTATTGAAGAACAGCCAGCTGCAGTAGTTGGACCAAGGAGAGCTTCCATTTTGCCAAAATTAGAACTGATGGTGAGATTCAGAGATACCCAACATAACCGATGATGTATTTCATAAAACTTATAGACTGACTGCAGTTACTTGGGTTTTGGTTTTGTGTGTATGTGTGTGTTCAGTCATCATCCTAAAGTCCCCTCCTCACCATCAAACAGATAGTGGATGCACCATGGAAAGAGTCCAAAAATATGTGTCAACTACTCAATGACTGTTGGTTTTAGCACCATAAAAAGGGTCAAATGCATATAATTTTGTAATGCCTGTCTATATGATTTAGAAATATATACTGCATATGTGCTACTATAGTATATATATACACGTGCATGTGCATATACACATGCACACATACACAAACATATTACATACACACACATATGCCTTGCAAATACGCACAGATTTAGTACTGGAGTCAGACACTAATCCCAGCTGTGGTTCTGGTATTCACTTTCCTGAAGAAGCTCCAGATGTCGTCTTACATTTTGATCATTCACCTCTGTCCTTTGTGTCTTAAAATTGGAATTTTCAGCAAGTGCAGTCAAGTGAGTCCAATCAAAATGTTCCTGGGCTAATCCTTCTAAATCATGGGAAGATACTCATTCTATCTTTTATACTTTGCACAAATTGTTATAATCCTTTTGTCTTTTTCCTTTTAATAGAGGGAAATTATGATGAGATAGAGGTAGACAAGATAGCTTTTACATAAAATGGTCACTTCAAAGTATTGCTACTTGGCATCCTGAGATGACATGTTGCACATTCAAGGGTTGAAGTAGAAAAGTATAAAGAGTTCCTCCTGAACAATCTGAACATTCGAATGCCCTGTGCATTCTTCTGGTTATGTGGAGTGGGTTTTGCTTCTTCTGTACCCACAAGACAACTTCCAACTTTAGGATTCCCACTCACTTCTCACTATATATACCCACCACTTCATTTATGAGTACCACAGTGGAGACCCATTATTCTTCTATTTATTTATTCATTCTCCTTCATGTGTTTTTCTTTTTGCTGCCCTTTACCTATATCACCTTTATTAATTAATTATTGACATGATTAATCTGCTAAATTACTCCACTGCTATATTAAGTATTACTAGAGTTACAGAGTTCCCAAAATTGTCTGAAACAAGTAGAATTTTACTATGAATTTTGCTATTACAGAGATAGTAGCTTTTATGTGTGGAACACTTACTAAGTGCCAGGAACTATCACAAAATTTTGTTGATAGTAATCTGCACTACAACCTTATATATGAGATGATATAATTAATTTTATTCATAAAGTTATGACACTCTATATATTTAGTATATTTAGAGATAGTAGTAAATTATAGAGTACCTAATTTTCTATATAATATCTGTTAAATTTTATCTCATGGATTTTTAAGTATTTTTTTGTAGCTGCTTGCATTCTCATGCTGTATTCCCCAAAAACCTGTTTGCAGTGTCCTGCACCTAAGACTGAAGGACCCTGGCCCCAGTTGATTCTGACTGGTAAATAAGATGCCAAGAGCTAATGGCTGGGAAGGGCAGACAGAGGCAGGACTTTTAGTTCCCAGGCAAGGAATAGAGAAAGGAGGAAGGGAGAACAGCGCTATAGCTGGGAAGGAAGGGAGACACCATGTCTGAGAAGGTGCAGAAGACAGAAACCATAGCTTTCATGCAAGTGGCCAAGATCATAGGATCACATCCCAAGAATGCTGCATGTCTGGGTCTGGGGTAGCCACGATAGATATAGGTTTAAGTAAGTAATAACTAGGGAATTTCAGCAGGTGAATCAGCCATATGTAGGTTAGGAAGTGGCCCAACAATTGACTTTATTTAGGCATATCAAAATATAAAGGCTGTCTGTGTGTGTGTGTGTGTGTGTGTGTGTGTGTGTGTGTGTTCGTGTGTCCCATTTGGGAATATAAAGCATTGAGTCAGGTAGCAGGAACGTGCCACTGACACCAGGATCAACGGAGAGTTTTAATTGGGTACGACTGCAATCTATTATTTGAATTTTCCAACAGTCTTAACTATGATGCAATTCTCATGTCATTACCTGAGATATTGCTCTTACATATCAGATGAGTTTCTTAAAATGTACACTTTCAGATAGGGATGTAGCTCACCAGTAGGCAGCTTACGTATCACAAGGCCTTGGGTTTGATCTTTAACACCGAAAATAGGATGTCCATGCTGTAAGTAGTGAGTAGATGTCACGGAACCTATCAAGGTGCCATTCAGATCTGCATGCTTAGTGACAGGCATTCTCTTGATGACTGCCATCCTCTATACCTATCAGAGCAAAGAAATTTGTCAGTCAATTGATGGTTTCCTGCTGGGTTGGAAAAAATGAAATGGGTTACATGCAAATAATTTTGCTATAATGCTTCAGTAGTAAATTGACAACTTACATAATGAACCAGTAGAAAGGCATTAAACCTTTTAAAAATGATCTGAAATGAAGGGACTTGACCGGAGGGAAATGAAATGAAGCGAAATATTTTGATATACTTATAAAAATAACATAGCACAATTTTATAAAATGGTAATAAACACTAGCTTCTTTCTAAATCATGTATTTTGTCATTCCTGAAATTAAAAAGAACAATGGTAATTTTTCAATATTTGGAGGAAAAAATGAACAAAGAACTAAGATCTCTTAAATAATGTTTTATATTTGAGGCTTAAGTTAAATACTGCTTATAAAGTACTTTTTTGAAAAGCATTTTCTTTTATTGAAAAAGAAAGTAAAAACATTTTATGATAAAATTGAAGATTTATGTGGAAAATATTTTGTATAAACTAGAAGAGATATATAAAAACACGTTAAAAATGACAATTTTCATGGAAAATTAAAGAGTAAAGTGGTAGGCATAAAAACATTGCTAAATTAATTGAAAAATGAAATAGAAACATTTTATGATAGAATTGAAGATTGATGTGAAAAATATTTCTGATGAAATTGTTGAAAAATGTAAAAAAACATGTTAAAATTGAAGATTATCGTGGAAATTTTTATATAGATATAATGGTAGACATGAAAGTATTCCTAAGTTGGTTGAAAGTGGAATTATAAACATTTTCTGATATAGTTGAAGATTTACATGGAAGATATTTCTGATAAAATTGAAATATATAGAAAAACATTAAAATTGAAGATTATCATGGAATTTATACAGATACATATCAGGCATAAAAATAATTCTAAGTTGATTGAAAGTGGAATTATAAACATTTTCAGGTAAAACTGAAGATTTACATGAATAATATTTCTGATAAAATTCAAGAAATATATAGACAAACACATTAAAATTGACTATTTCATGGAAAATTATACAGATAAAATGGTAGATATAAAAACCTTTTTAAATTAATTGAAGGTGGAATTAAAAACATTTTGTGATAAAATCAGAGATTTACATAGAAAACATTTCTGATAAAATAGAAGAAATATATAGAAAACATGTTAAAATTGAAGATTATCATGAAATATAAGGCACATAAAATGGTAGACCAAAAAATTTACTAAACTAATTGAAAGAGGAAATACAAACATTTTCTGATAAAATTGAAAATTTATGTGAAAAATATCTGTTAGTCTGTGTCTTTTTAATGGGGAATTGAGTCAATTGATGTTAAGAGATATTAAAGAATAGTGATTGTTGCTTCCTATTATTTTTGATGTTATTTTTTATGTTTGTGTGGGTTTCTTATTTTGGGTTTGTTGGAAGAAGATTACTTTCTTGCTTTTTCTAAGGTGTAGTTTATCTCCTTGTGTTGGCGTTTTTCCATCTATTATCCTTTGTAGGGCTGAATTTGTGGACAGATATTGTATAAATTTGCTTTTATCATGGAATATCTTGGTTTCCCCATCTATGGTTATTGAGAGTTTTACTGGGTATAATAGTCTGGGTTGGCATTTGTGTTCTCTTAGGGCCTATATGACATCTGCCCAGGATCTTCTAGCTTTCATCATCGCTGGTGAGAAGTCTGGTGTAATTCTGATAGGTCTGCCTTTATAAGTTACTTGCTCTTTTTCCCTTACTGCTTTTAATATTCTTTCTTTGTTTAGTGCATTTGGTGTTTTGATTATTATGTGCCAGGAGGACTTTCTGGTCTGGTCCAGTCTGTTTGGAGTTCTGTAGGCTTCTTGTATGCTCATGGTCATCTCTTTCTTTAGGTTAGGGAAGTTTTCTTCTATAATTTTGTTGATGATATTTACTGGCCTTTTAAATTGGAAATCTTCACTCTCTTCAATACCTATAATCCTTAGGTTTGGTCTTCTCATTGTGTCCTGGAGTTCCTGGATGTTTTGGGTTACCAGCTTTATGCATTTTGCATTGTCTGACTGTTGAGTAACCCGACCGGCAGGTTCAGTTATTCAGGGTCCTGAAGGGGTGCTACCTGAGGGTCAAAGGGGGGAGAGAAAGAAAGAGGCCAGGCAGAGAGGGGTTCAATTGTCGAGGCCTCGTTTAATGCATCGGGGTACACAGGTTTTAAGGCTTTCAGGAGGGACGTGCCTCAAGGCAAGGACAAAGAGGGGCAGAGGTATTCCTGGCATTTACGGCAGGAGGTGAAGAGGTCATCTGATGAAGACACCCAGTGTTGGAGGTGTTGATGCAGGCAGGATCATTCTGCAGTTATCTCGAAACAATGGCTAAACCAATGCCCATGGGAGAGGCTCTTCTTTGCTTTTCTCAGGACCTTTGCCCTGTCAGCCAAAGTGAGGGTCTCTAATGGCTTCCCACAGTTGAGTCAATGTTTTCTATGGTATCTTCAGCACCTGAGGTTCTTTCTTCTATCTCTTGTATTCTGTTGTTGATGCTTACATTGATGACTCCTGAATTCTTTCCAAGGTTTTATATCTCCAGAGTTGTCTCACTTTGTGATTTCTGTATTGTTTCTACTTCCACTTTTAGATCCTGGATGGTTTGTTGAGTTCCTTCACTTGATTGTTTGTGTTTTCCTGTAATTCTTTAAGGTATTTTTGTGTTTCTTCTTTAAGGGCTTCTGCCTGTTGACCCATGTTCTCCTGTATTTCTTTAAGGGATTTTTATGTTTCCTCTTTAAAGGGCTTTTACCTGTTGACCAATGTTCTCCTGTATTTCTTTAAGGGAGTTAGTTATTCTAGTCCTTCTTGAAGCCCTTTATCAGCATCATGAGATATGATTTTAAATCCAACTCTTGTTTTTCCAATGTGTTGGGGAATCCGGGACTTGCTGTGGTGGGGGGGACTGGGTTCTGAGCCTTTATTTCTGTTAATAGGTTTCCTGTGCTTACCTTTTGCCATCTGGTTAGCTCTGGTGCTAGTTGATCTTGCTGTCCCTGGCTGGAGCTTGTTCCTTCTGTGGGCCTGTAGGCCTGTGTCCTTATTCCTGGGAGACCAACTCTCTTCTGTCAGGGTCTGTGCACAGAATGCCTGGTGTAAATGGTAGACTGAAGACCTCTGTCCCAGCTGTTCCACTGATCATATGCCCTGTGTGCTCCTAGCTGTTCCCCTCCAGAGAGAAGGTGGAGGTCTCACTTCTGTGCTCAGAAGTGAAAGTGCTGCTGGGAGATCACCCTCTCCTGGTGGGCTGTGCACAGAAGGCTGTGGAGTTGCCTGGCTCCCTGGTGCAAAATCTATAAAGTACTTTGAATAGTGGCTAAATATATATCCTAAGAACTTGTAAAGTTTAAAAATTATTCTTGCCTTAATTTGTACTTTGTTGCTTGATTCAAACTTAAAGATCTATAAAAACATACTTAGTGAAAGATCTTCTTCCTATTCTCCCAAAGAGTAGATAGATTATAGGAGCTGTCACATGGGAAAATCATTTCTAGTTATTTAAACAGCCAGAGGACAAGAGTCACATATACAGTGCACACTGATGGAACACACAAACACACACATACATGGATGTAAACACACAGACCCATACACAAACATAGACACACACGCCACACATGAACATACACACAGACATACACATGTTTATATATTTTTAAATTATGACATACCATATCCATTTTCTATAATCATAACTAACTCATATTTATTGGTCATATTTTTAAGAAATTTCCAGGCTATTCTTGTTAATTTTCATATGAATTATACAACCAACTTGTCAAGTTTGGTGATGGGTATTTTTATCAAGATCAAGTTTAATTTATACATAAATTTAAGGAATATTTGCATGTTAATGATGTTGAGTTTTTCCATCCATTTGTTTAGCATGTTTGTGGTATTCACATGTTTTATAATTTTTGTAAATCAATCTATATATTCTAACTTTTATTATGTTAAAACAAGTAGTTTCTCTGATCATTCCTTTTAATTTGTTGCTTGTTGATAGAAAATATTTTTACATCTGCATATTAATTCCCTATTTTTTTTTTTACTATTTTAGTAATATTCATGTATTTTCTTGGTTAAAGTAAATTGTCATTATTTTAAGGTAATAAAAGTTTTCCATTTTTATGTTATCATTTTTTTCTTTCTCTAATTGCAATGGTTAGTTTACCTACCTATAGCAAACTCTGATGGTGGACAGCCTTCATTTGTTTCCAACATTTTTTGATGGGCTTTTTGGTATGTAGTGTCTATGTTGCTAAATATTATAAAATCAAGAACAAGAACAAGTATTAAATTATAAAATATGCCTTTTAAGTATGAAATAATTACAAAATATTTCTTTGCTTGATATTACATATCATTGTGATGAACCATTTTGAGATATGATTTTCTTTGAATGTAATGCTGGAGCCAGATCCTCATATTCTTTATGTTTTAGAATGCATCAGAGGGATCTTGGTCTAGACTAGTAATTAACAATTAGATTGCTTTTATGACTAATAGTGAGCTTGAAAATAAAATAATATAAGATCAACGAATGGTAGTTCACTCCTGGCATATACTTGCAGACTTCAGACACAGGGAAGATTCAGGGAACAAGGGAGCATGCTTGATATCTCTGTGCTCGCTGGGCTGAACAGGAGGGGTCACATGAATTTGAGGTGATTCCAGTCTTCATAAGGAGACACCATCTCAAAAACAAAACAAACAAAGAAAAACTAACAACAATAAAACCAACCAAGCAATCAAAAACCCCACAAAGCTATGGGCGGTGTCTGTCTGTCTAAAGCTAAGACCTGCCACAGTCACTTCCTTCCTGTCTGCAAGCACAGTCACTTCCTTCCTGTCTGCAAGCACAGTCACTTCCTTCCTGTCTGCAAGCACAGTCACTTCCTTCCTGTCTGCGAACACAGTCACTTCCTTCCTGTCTGCAAGCACAGTTACTTCCTTCCTGTCTGCAAGCACAGTCACTTCCTTCCTGTCTGCAAGCACAGTCACTTCCTTCCCGTTTGCAAGTACAGTCACTTCCTTCCTGTCTGCAAGCACAGTCACTTCCTTCCCGTCTGCAAGTACAGTCACTTCCCATCTCACCTTGGCCTTGGTTCTTGCTGCTGCTTTACAGTGTGGTTCCTTTTAAAATACATTTTGGAATTTTCCTTTTACCTACATTCTAAAATTTAATGTAGGCAACACTGCAATCATTTAATTATTAGAGACGTTGTGTGGCAGTCCCCTATGGATCCACACAGAGATAACTGGTCTTGTTTTTATGTGTTCTATGGACTATTCCTTAAAGACATTTTATGACTCTTCCAGGATAAAGCACAGTAAAATATTTTACCTATATTTTTCAAAAACAATTTTGCAAGTCACCTAGCAGTCAGGAAGACTCTTTTCCACATTTTTGTTCAACTATTCTTATTTTTCTACTGTATCTACTTTCATCTGGAAAACTTTAGGCAAAGATTTAACTGAAATTTTTATCTAATGATTTTCTAATTTATTAAATTTTATTTTATTTTTCTTATTCCTTGTATTTCTGTTTTTCCTTTTTGCCATCTGGTAGCTTTTTTTCCATAAAAGAAGGTAAGGCTATGGGTTTGACTTAATAATGTTTTAACTAGATTCCATCAACTAATAAAAAGCTGTTATTTTCTTAAATATGTTCTGAAATTTTGGTTTACATTTCCTCTTTAGACCTCAAGTTAAAACATTTTTCTCTAGGATCTAGCAAATTTTATCTTCTGTTTTCCCATAATTTTTGTTTTCTTGCCTTGTGATAAGGAGCACATTGTATTTTGCTGTTTATATGTGTATGTGCAGGTGTGTTTCCTTTGGTTGTTTAAAACAGCAAGAGGTTAAGTGTGGTTATTAAGGAACAATGTTCCTATTTGTATGAACTGGAATTGCATGGTTTACATTTTACCCCTCATATAATGAGTTGAATAACTGTTGTTTCTATTTTTCTTTGCATATCATAATTTCACATGTTGATACTATGGTATTAGTGGATAGAAAATTATAACGATTATACCTTCATCCCAGGCTTCATTCTTCAGCGTTACAAGGTTTTTCTTGTCTTAAGTACTTCCTGTGTCTCCACTCTTCCTCAATGGCATGTCACCACCCATCCTTGTTTACATTTGGATATAAACACATTGCTTTCTTGTTCTTGCCTGTTGTTACAGGCTCCTTTGTCTTATCTATGACCTGGTGATATGTGATCCCATCGAGGGACACTTTGATTTGTCCTAACTGAAAAGGACAAAGTCGTTCTACTTAACACCAAGTAAGAATAATCTCGAACTATGCTAAACATCTCCTATTGCACAGGACACACACTGCCAACCAAGCAAAACTCTGCCATGCAGCGTGGTTGTGCTCCAGGAGAAACACTTGACTGGAAAGTGTTTTAATCCGAGTTTGGAGGACTTTCTGGGGTATCCAGTGCGTCAACTTTGAGTCTACCTTTGTGGTCTACAAATGTGCTGAGCCATATGAATATCTACTTGTATTGCATGTGGTCCTTGGGTGTAGGCTAGACACGGCCACCATTTCCTTGAGGAACATGTTTCCTCTTATTTATGTCAGAATATTTTACATTTTGTTACAGGTTTTTGTGTTTTGCTGACATGAAGTCTTTTTTATACATTTATAGTCGCAAACATTTAAGAATGAGATTTAATGATTGTAGCTGCACCACAGTGTCCTGTCTATTGACCTCTAACCTTGCTTTTATTGGACATGCTTATCCTTCGAGCAATGTAGGCCACGGGGCTACATCTACAGAGAGCTCCCTCAGCTGGTGGAGCACTTGCCTTGTGAGCACAAAGGCTCGAATCCGAACTTCAAAAGGCTCCTAGAAGTGAGGAGAGCACAAGGTTGCAGTCCCAATGCTGGGTATACTAAGGCAGATCTGTGGGGCTAACTGGTCAGCCACCCTCACCTAACAGCCGAGTTCCAGGCCAGTGAGGCATCTTATTTACCAAAAAAGTAAAGAGTAGATGACATCTGAAGTTGGACACTATACATTTCACACATACACACACATACACACACACACACACACACTCACACTCACACATACACACATACACACACATATACACACATACACACATATACACACAAACACTCACACACTCACACATACACACATATACACACTCACACACTCACACACATACACCATACTCACACACTCACTCACACACATACACACATACACACATATAGATACACATACACACATACAGACACACACACGCAAAGGCATACACACATACACAAACATATACAGACATACACACAAAGCCACACACACAGAGGCACACACATATACACACAACAGATGTATACACATACACATACATAGACACATGCACACACACAGGAACACATACATACAAATATACAAATACACACACTCACACATGCATAGGCTGATAATCAGATCTAGGACATAATACATGCTAAGCAAGTTCTCTACTCTCCTGCTACATCTGCAGCCATGTATTCTTTGATATTCATTTTTGTAATATCAAGTGATTATGCTTTTATAAGTTAATTTATTGCTTCTTGGCCTTTTGGCTAAGATCAAGCACATAAGTTAATTTATCAGAAGATTATACTCATCAACTTGCAAACATCATACTTCTTTTAACTTCCATTTGATTTTAATCACTCTTTTGTTTGTATATTATTTTCACCAGGATTGGTGTGAGTTGCGAGCCTCTGACAGCAGAGCAGGCTGGTCTGCACCTCTCCCTCTCGCTCTGGTCAGAGCTCCCTATGTCCCGGAAGGTCACTGCTGCTTGGAGTGTTTGAAACAGCTGTTTGATTGTCTTGATCTTCCATTCATATTTTTGTATGTGTTCTATAGACTGAATTGTGTTATCTGTAGAAGCTAAAGTTTGCTGTGGAGAAGTTTGGAACCAGCCTGATTTTTAATCCATTATAAATGTCTCAATGATTTTTTTCTTTTTCTTTTTTTTTTTTTCTTTTTTGCCTTTCTGATTAAAGCCTGTACTTTTGTGAGGATGTGTTTGGTATTTATTGGCTAAAATGGGCCAAGGTTTCTGGGGGGTGTGCCCCTTCAACGCATAGATTTGTTTCCTTTGAAGCGAATTTCATCAAAATGTATCCTTAATTAATCACTGCATTAGTACCAGGTTTTCTTCCATACGGAATTCAAATAAGCATACGGGACGCGGGCCCTCATTCCCTTTCTGCTTAGTTCATTTCCTTTGCTATCTTTTTCACTCCCCTCTGTGCTGCGGGCAGTAGACTCGCAGTCCTCCCCTGCCTGCGAGTCCAGAGCTTGCCTTGGTTTCAGCTCCGGGTTATTTTTCTTCCACTTTCCCCCTGAGTTCTCTCAGCTCACTTTTCATTCTTTTTACCACATTTTCATCTCCTGAATTCCTGCATCGCATCTCTTCGGTTTTGCTCTAAAAAGTAAAAATAAGGACACAGGAACCAACCGCCATCCCTCCTGCTTACTTTTAATTTCTACGTGTCCTAGTATTTCCGCGTGGTGAAGGCTCCGTCGGATATGCTTTTCCTCTTTTGAAAGACAGTGTCTCTGCAGCCCCTTGTCTGTTTTTTTTTACTTTTGCGTTGTGTGACTTAGAGGTTTCTGGAAGGCTGTCTATCATGGCGAAGGCAGGTGTCTCCCTGGCCAGCTAACGTGTGCCGGGAGCTGTCCTCAGGGACTAGCATGTGGCTTCCAAGCAGACGCTTTGCCTATGGCTCTGGCTGTCCTGAAGCCCTGAGACGGCCCGGGTCCTGACACAGCACTCCACACTGTCATTTCTCTTTGCAACTTTCTCTCTGCACATGCGCCTCTGCAAACAAGAAGCAGAGTCCTGTGGAGGAGTCGCAGGACCTGGGAAACAGGATCTAGTTCTGGCTCTTGAATTCTCCCACATGGCATATGTGCAAATCCATTTCCTGGGGTAGGTGCTGCAAAGACCGAGTGTGCACTCTGCTTAAACCACACAAAAACAATAGCACTTTTATTTTCTTCTTGCTGTGTTGCTTTTACAAGGGTATCTACGGTGCTGGAGGAAGTACGCTGTCTCCGGACACATGGTCCCTGCATAAGTCTGTTTTCCTGACCATTCCTTAAGACCTCTGCTTTTCTGTTGGTACTGTATTTCGCCCTTAATTCATTTACTCTACATACTGTGTGTATGCTTTTGGGCTAAATCTGCCTTACATCATCCCTTCCTTTCCATTTCTCCCTATGTCTCACCTCCTTTCTCTTCCAACTTCACGAGTGCCCTCCTCCACCTTCTCTCCCTCCGTCCTTCCCTCCCTCTCTCTCAACTTAGTGTTCTTGAATGTGTGTGGGTGTAGGAGAGAGGCTCCCACATGGACCCTCCCCCTACTCCAGCAGCCATCAATTGCCAATAGCTCCTGAGATGGGATATGACCCCCCTCCCCCCATCAATGCTAGGATTTTTCTCAGCTTCTTGTTTGTGTTTGGCTCATGCAGTCACAGCTGCTGTGAGTTCAAGTGTGTAATTACACTGGCGTGTGAAGCAAATACTACTCTGCTAGAGACATATGCACCACTGGCTATTTTGAATCTTTGAGCTACCTCTTGTACTATCATCTTAGAGCTTCTGTTGGAGTGGGTATTTTGGAGATGACCCATTTAGAGGCGAGCACTCCACAACCTCTGATTGTCATCATGTTGACCTTCTGGCGTGAGCTTCTGTATAGTCACAGTCTACTATAAACACAAGTTTCTCTGATAGGGTTTGAGAGATAGCCACCAGTGCAATAGTGGTGTGAATGTTAGAGGGGTGGACAAACACTTCCTGCTCCGTGAGAAAGTACCCTTGCCAAAGAATCCATGGCTGGTGGTGCATAGACCCAAGTGGAGAACCAAGGACTATCATTTTGCTAAGCAGGCATGGGTAAGCAATAGCATTTTATCTTTCTTCTGCAGGCCTGTAGAGAGAACCTAGGACCTCATTCTTGTTAGGCCAGTGCTCTGCCTTTAAGCCACATCCCCAGTCACATCTGTGAGGAGGGATTTTCATAAGTGTTTGAAATAAACCAAAATTCAATTTCCAAACCATCTTAACCATTTCATTTTGCTATGTTCTCTTTGCTTTTAATACTTAAATGTTTTTTCATATACTTTTGCCTATAAATAGCAACATAAATCCCATAGAGATAGTTCTTATTGGGTCTTTTTTTTTTTTAGATTTAACTTTTTAATTGATCATAAATATATGTTTATATATTGTATAAAGTACATAATTAAATTAAATTTAATTATTTGGGACAAATTTTTGCATTAATTATCCATTTTATATTAATTATCCATAAAATTAAATACCTTTAATTAGATATTTATATGAAGCTTACTTCTATACTAAAATGCTATTATACCTTGTCTATTTAATTTTATAACATCTTCATTTTTATTATAATGTTATGTGTTTCCTCTAACTTTACCACATCACCTTTCTTTCTCAAAATATTACCCTTCTATGTTATAATTTTTCCTGAAAATTTATATTCAATTGTGAGATATTCATTGTATATCTATGAAGGGGGTTCTAAAGGTATAAATATAGATTAAAATAAATGTATAAGGAAATACACATGACAGGAAAAATTAGATTATATTTTAAAACACCAGCTACTTATTCAAGTGCATAAAAATTTAAAATAAAAAATAACAAATGGTTTGAACAGATTTTCCTCTCTCTGCCTCTATTAGCCTTCATCCAAATCACAAAATTTTCACATCCCTTACTATTGATAGTTCTAAGTAGTGGAGGAGAAAAAGTTTTTTAATTTTAAAATAAAATTAATCTCTCCATATTTCCAAAACTGGATACTTAAGGTTTTCTTCCAAATACATTCTAATGGCAGTTTGGATACCAAAGGGTATTTGACTCATGAGTAAAGCACTCTCTGATCTAGCCTGAGGGTCCTGAGCTTGACCCCAGAACCCGTGGAAAGGTGGAAGGACAGAGCTGAGTGCACAGACGCGCCCCACACACTCTCTGTCGCCCGTGCTGCCATGCACACATGCACATACATGCACACCACAGACACATGCACATACATGCACACCACAGACACATGCACATACATGCACACCACACACACATGCACATACATGTACACACACATGCACATACAATAGTGATAAAGCAAACATTTAAAGACGTAAACAGCACAGATGACGAAGTGACATAAACTAAGGAAGTGATTCGGTAAATAGAGGCAGAGAGAGTGAGAGCTTAGCATGTAAGGACCAATGTTAAATGCTGTGATGTAATATCTTATGCATCGTAGCACATTGTTCCTGAGGTCAATAGCAACCAAAAGCCAATAACAGCACTTAGGGGGAGTAACTCACTGGAGAGCATTTATTGTTTGTCCGGCACTGTACAGGGTTCAAACAACACTTCATCAAATTTCTCACAACCCGTATAATACAGATCGACACCAACAAACTAAAATGTGTTTGGGCTGAAAATCTGCCTGATGTGGAGCCTAGCGAAGAGCGGCTCACGCACTGCTTAATCTGCCCTGGTGACTCGTCTCCTGGCCACTGCGCATGCCTGAGGGACTTCTTTGGAAGACCACGCCCCAGAGAACCGGATGCTGCGCACGCAGAGTCGCTCTAACTGTATTTCCTATGATTCCAGAAGGCTCTGCAGGCCACCAACTCTCTGGTAATCTCCTTTCCTAAGGGGGAATACATGTGAGGAGAAGAGGCTGACAAAGGCTGGCAAGTCAGACAACCCAACCCGTCAGCCATCCAGCCAAAGTTCAAATCTACAATTAACTAGGGCGGTCAGCTCAGTCCCACACTCTTACTAAACCTGGTATTTACCAGAAAGGAAATCACAACACCCTGTTCGCAGGAAGCTTACACTCCAGCCAAGGGGAAGCCAGGAAACAGTAAACAGCAAATTAGACAGTGAACTGAATAGAAACCGAGAAATAACCAGAATTAGGGAAGGTAAGAAGCTTGTACAAACTAGAAGTTCTACAGTTCTGGCAGCTGTTACACTAGACAGTAGGAAACCCATTCACATGTTTAAGTTTCCTAAAGGGTAGAGGAACTTACTCCTGTAGAACCTGTCTCTGAGCTTTGCTAAAGTCCTGCCTGACACCTGTGTTTCTTCTTCTTCAACATCATCATCATCATCATCATCATCATCATCCTCTTCTTCATAATCAACAATCATTATAGATTATTATTTAGTAAGTAAATTATGACATGCTAAGCATTATAGAGGCAACAATTTCATGAACACGATTTCATTTACTTGGCATTTATTTTATATCTTCCTGCGTATTTTTAATTGATGCTCTCGGGTGAAGTTGCTTCGTTCATGTTAAGAGGAGAAAAGAGGTCGTTCCTAGGCCTGCCTTCTGTGCACCCCAGGGGGCTGCATGATGCTAGGTCCCCAGCACAGTGCCCACAATGCACAGCTACTCAGAACATATTTGCTGACAACTGAAAAACAAATAGAGATTCATAGAAAAACAGTGTGATCACCAAAAATATGGATGGAAAAAATCAAATGGCAGGGGCCCGCCTGTGTGCACAACACCAGAAAAGCTGTGGGAAGACTGGCAAGGGGGCCTCAACTGGGGACAAGGCAGACACACCAAGGCAGACCCCCCACTCCCTCCTGTTGCTGTGCTCTCTCCTCCCTGTCCTCTCTCCCCGCCTGCACCCTCAGAGGGTCCTCTTGTCAAGGAGGCTGCTTGATCGGTTCTGAGCAGCCTGCCCCCTGATAATTGATAATGGAGGTGTTTTCCGATCACCTTATAAAGCACAGCATGCAAATGCTAACATAAGTCAGGTTGGGGAGGAGATGGGACAGGTGTAAGAAGCCTGAGTACCTTGAAGATAAAGAATACCTCTTGCCAAATGACAAGGATAATTTCTTTTAGTATAATTGCCTGCCTCGGTATTAACCATGAAATTACAGAAGAGAAAAAAAAAGGCACCAATAACAGATATTCCTATTTCTAAGGGAACAAAACAGCACAGTGTATTCCAAACCAGTTTGTGATCATTAAATTACATAACCAGTTATGTTCTAAACTGAAATGGCTTCTTTTCCCTCTGTATTTTAGCCTATTTTCTGCCTCAAATTCTCTTGGAAATAGGTGGAATAAGATTATCAACCTAATTTCTATTACATAAAAAGAAAAACGAGTAACACCCCAAAGCTAAAAAGGTCAGAATAAGAACAGCTGCAGCATTTATTACCCTAGGAAACAAAGGGTTAATAAAATACGAGACATCTATAATTATTTTTTATTCAACACAGTGTTCACAAGAGGGGCTTCTTTAATTTCATGGGAAGCTTTGCTAAATATTATATTTCTTGACTGTTTACAGCCAGAAACTGTGGATTTTTGTATACAACAGACTATTGTTATGAGTCTACCTAAAGAAAGCCAAATTAAAACTGATTTACTAAATAGGTTAAAGATAGCACCCTCATTCATGATCTCAACCCCATTTCATGCTTAGACAGGCAAATCTTAATTATACACAAAAGAATACAAATGTTATTAGCATGATAATAATTATTTAGGAGATGTCCTCTTTTTAAAAAAAAAATTAAGCTGGCATTGTCAGTTCTGCAGCTACATTTTTTTCAACGGAGTGACAGCTTTGCTCGTCACAGATATGTTCAAAGTATATATACAACATTCAAAGCAAGCAGAAGCCCTGAACCGTCTGAGCTGGGTATGCAGAGCCAGCAACACACCGCACGCTAATCATCGTGTCCTACCCGGCTACTACATGCAAATACAATCCTTTGTGACATTCTGTCAAATATTTGGAGGATTCTGTGCGCTTATCACACCCCATCCCCATATCCCCATCGACAAACAGGCACCCAGAAGCCCGTGCCACTGATGGCACAGACTCCAGTTCAGCATAGGCATACAACGATGCTAAATTAATGAAAAGAAAATTAAAAATTGACAAGGAAGTAGCTTATCAGGCAGGGTCCAGAAAAACTGAAGTTTATGTCTGCTGCTTTGCTGAGCTGCCTGCAGGAGCCCTAAGAAACCTCTGCAACTCCATCCTGGATTCTGTGTCTAGAGATGCAAACAGTACACACAGTAGTCAGCACACGGCATAATGGATCAATGGCCGTAAGGTCCTGCATTTGGAAAATCTACACTTGAGGTCAGTATCTGTTGTCAAAGAGCCCACACATGATCAGAGGAGAAAGTGCAGAAGGGCACAGGACTAAAGAGTTGGCTACAGGACAAGCGATGTATTTCTGAACATTAATTTGCCAGAAGTGTATCTGTTGTCTGTTGCTCCAGGCTGTGATTTTAATTATTTCTGGGACAAATGGATCAGGGATACACTGAAAATCTGTAGGGCTTCTTGTCAAATTAATAAAATAATAATGAAAGTAGTCATCTCCAACTGCAAACTGTCACTGTCTTTGAGAAGTCTGTAGTCATCTACATGGTTAAACAAACTAAAATGTTCTTGAATCCTATTTGAAATCCTAAGTGTGGTGACATAAAATACATTGTGTAGTGTCCATTGTATACAGTGACACCCACTGTGACAAAACCCGAGTATGTTTAATGACCTTTTTAAATCTTATACCTAGAGTCCATAAAAGCATTGTAATTCAGTTGTAAAACACACTTTAATAATCAAAATGCAGCTGTTAAAATAGCGTTGCTCATAATTCTAACTGGAGGCAATTTTTTTGTTTTTAATGCAGAAGAGCAGACCACAGTTTAAAATTCCTATGAGGTCACTATTGGCCATTACAGTGTTTTTTTGCAACTTAATAATAGATGTTTTAAAGTTTAAGTGCAGCCTCAGGCACTCATAGGCATTTATTACAAATCGCTGGTTGCCTCCCTTATGCAGAGAGGAATAACATTTACATACAGTAGCACGGATTAATAAGATAAAAAATTTGAAAAAGCCGTCAGTCAGGGAGTGAAACTGGTGCTAATAAAGCCCACTATATTCTTCGGAAATATCAAGCCGTCTGTTCCAATATTTTGCCATTCCCCATGAGGTATACAAATCCAAATCAGATAAGTCTCAAGCCATGCCAGAGACATGCTGCGCTGCTCTCCAGTGGCACTCGGCTGAATCTTTTATTTATCTTTAGAGCAATTGTACATTCTAGTACACTAAAGACTGAAATAAACCGAACATCACTCATCGGAAAGTTTCATAAAACGGGGCCCTCTTCTTCCTTGTTTGGTAAACCATGATTAGCGAGAAAAATGCACTGTGAAGCATGTATCACAGGCAAAGAAATGTAATAGCAGGCGTGGGGCAAGGCGTGAGCAAGGGCGAGTTAAACAGAACAGTGTCTAGCCGGGTCGAAGTGATGCTCTCGCGAACCAGACCTAAAGGAGCGCAGGCTGCTTTAGGAAGGGCAGGCTACCACCTTTTCTTCTTGGTCTTAGGAGCTATTCCAAAGGTAGCAGGGAAAGAGGAAGCCAACATGCACACATAATTTCACACGATGATTAGACTGCACAGATCCTTGTTAGAAAAACCACTGTGTCAGTCTCCCCAACTGCAGCCCGAGAAAGCTGCACGCGGACTCATCCCTGCCCCTCGGAACACTGCTAATTAAAAAGTACAGCCGCTAGAGCTCTGGCTGGGGGTGAAGCTGCCCGTTGTTTCCAAGCCAAGTGAACATTGATAAAAGAAATTTATTTATTTATACATAATTATTATTGTTACCCTACTGAACAGTGCTGGGGATTTAGAGAAATGAGACGACATGGTTCTAATTTTTCTTCAAGAAGTCTGCCATATTAACTCCACTGAATAATTACTGAAAAGCAATACACTCGTGTCATATTACCTTATGCAAAATTGCATTAATCAAAAAGTGAGCCTGCTGCAATCACGTAATTTGAGGTGGGGGAAGGCACGCATGCACTGCATATTTTTCTCGGTACTTATTTTCCTTGCAGAAGGGTATTACCCCATAGTTTTGTAGCAATGATGCCAAGAAAGGAGAAAGTCAGAGAGGAGAAATTAATTTACAACCTAGACCTGACGTTAGGGGTGGGTGGGTGGGGGCGCAGAAATGGCAAAGGAATGTCCCCGTACTGTAACGACACATCCTCCCCTGCTCCGACTCTGTACACAATAAAATAAATCCCGCTTGACCTCTTCAAGGAGTCGGACTATTGTTCCCCACACCAAGAAGTAAACGCAGCTGCTTAATTACACCCAGGAAGTCTTATAGAACCCGGGGCTTACGATAGAAAATGAACAGTTTCTTGTGATGGGCTTTCTTCAGAATTGGGGAGGGGAGAACAAATGTGTATGAGGAAAAGATCATCCCAGGTGTGCAAGAAACGTGGCAAATTAGTACGGGTTCTTGGGCAGGCATAATGTCTCATAAACATCCAGGTCCTAACAGCACTAATGTGGGTGCCATGGTTTTTAGAGCCTTTTGTCTTCTAAGTTTTGCAGTGGAGAGTGGCGAGGTGCCACTCAGAACATAGACTGGAGCAACCACGAGGGACCAGAGTGCTCGTTACAAATGTGCATTTCGTTTCTTAATTTTGAGAAGGCTAGGTAGCAAGGTGGCGGGATGGGCTGCTGCTTATTTTGTTATTGTTGCTGTTGTCGCCGTCGTTGTTATTGTTGTTGGGAGAATGGTTATTTTTTGCTAGAATCATCTTGGTGGCCGTGCCTGCAAAGTGCGGCTTCTCCCACGAGCCTTCCCGGGCTAGCTGCGAACAGTGCCCGTTTCGAGATTAGGAGATTAGGTTATTCATCACTAGAGACGCTCCCTGCCGCGCTGCTACTATCCAAGCGCAGCCAAATCAAAACATCTCTGGAAGGCATTTCAGAATAATTGAATGCATCATAATTTCCCTATTAATACATATCTCATATTACAGATTATGCATGAAATGTTCACATTATCTGTTACTTTTTGTTAACGTCGCTTCTTGCCAGTAAATTTAATACACAGAGTGAATCAGCAGGCTATGATGAAGGGATAGGTTACTGATAGCCATTTTTTTTATCATTTTATTTTTTTTTAGGATTCGGTAGAAAATTAAAGTAAATCGATCATTTTATAGCCCCACTGGAATGGCTACAAGGGCATGTTGCTGAGCAAATGGTAATTTAAATGTACTGTGTAATTTTTCTATGCAATTTACTGAAGGCAGATTTTATTTCTCAGTTAGTATCAGATGTTCTTTATCTCTTAGTGCACGATGTTATCTGTGATGGACACATTATTAATCTATATTGTAATCAAATGCTACAGCCCAACAACTGGCCTTGTAGGCTCTATAGGAGTCAAATCTTGTACCCTGTAAGAACAAGGCTACGAATAATACTAAATGGGGGCAGGTGACCCATTCAGTCTTCACTTGTATAAACAGCATGCAATAAACTCTCACGGAAAAGCAATCAAAGCAAATCCAAACGAAATTTAATAAAAGTGCCCATATCTCATAATAAAAAGTTTTACCCAGAATCTTAGAACTGAGAATTTGCATGTCATGACAGTGATCTGACCACAATATACATTTAAAAATAACTTTCAGATTTTTTGGAAGCATGTAATTAATGACTTGGAATATGACAAACATTTGAAAACAATTACATATTAGGCAGATTTGTCCTCCAGGCATATTCCAATAGTAAATAATTATTTTTCTCCTTTTTTAAAAAAATATGAGCCATCCTGTATACTAGGGTGGTTTCATCTTTGTAATGACTCAAAGGTTCCATATTTTAAGACAAATGTGATCCTGAAGAGAATCCCTGCTTGACGACATCCATCACTTTTATGAAATTAGAAAGGAAGGAGGAGGAGGAGGAGGACCCGCTCACCCTTCAGGTTGGAATGTGAAGGCAGGATCCTCCTACAGCCGGTGCACGGAATGTCATATTGTCATTAATGAAAAAGTTAATGGGCCATTTTCTTATATATCAATTTACATTTTACAATTTGAGTATACAAATGATATGTACAGCAGAGAGCTGATTATTTTTGCTCAAGGAAATAGTTTTAATGTGTTTTTATGGACATCAAATGTTGTGAATAATGAGGCATCCAGAGAATGCAAATCCATGACAGCTCTTGGGCTGTGATCAACAGTCCTTGGATAGAAGGTCTGCTGGGACAATAATGTTCTGTGGAGGGCCTGAACAGTAAAAAACGGGAACCACGGAGGACTCGGGGATGTCTGAAAGGTAGATCAGCAGACGGGATTCGCCGTGTGTCACTCACACACTCTGGTGCTCTTCCCAGTGTTGAGAGACAAATGCCCTTAAAGGAGAATGTGCCAGTGTGACAGCAGACAGAAAGTCACTCCACATTCTGGCTGATAAAAATCAATTTCCGAAATTAGACATGGCTTACCATATAAGAAATGAATTTTAATAACTCCTTTCACCACAGTCCCAAGTCACCTTTGCCACACTAACTCCTTTGTCGAGGCTGACGTTCCCCTACGGGCCCCACTGAAAGCCAGACGCCATCACAGCCAGGCATGGATGTTCCCAGGAATACTACACAACAAGGCTTTGAAGGAGTTGTGAAATAGCATTTCTTGAAAGGACTCGTGCAAAGTCTGTTTTTCGTAGAGCACAGAATGAAGTCAGAGACCTACTGTGAGACCACAAATGTAGACCTGCGTGCATACAGGCCATTGCCCTGTCTGCATCGTGTCCCTGTGCACCTAGGCTTACCGAGGGTCTCTCTGGCTGAGACAACACACATAATCACACACACACACACACACACACACACACACACACACAAACATATACAAATATGCAAATACACATACATCCAAAAGAATCCTCCTAAAAATGAAAATAAATAAAAGAGCTTTTATAATAAAAGACTAGAAGTGAGCTAGAGTCATCTGAATAGCACATGATCTGGAGTTGAAAGCTTTTTACATGTAAACATGACTTACAATGAAAGAAAAACTTACAAGACCACATAATCATTTCAAAAA
Source organism: Apodemus sylvaticus (assembly GCF_947179515.1). Lineage (NCBI taxonomy): Eukaryota > Metazoa > Chordata > Mammalia > Rodentia > Muridae > Apodemus > Apodemus sylvaticus. The sequence goes on from NC_067482.1 coordinate 100,870,971, forward strand.
TTCATTCTACAGATATCGCTTCACTTTTTTTTGAAATGTGTTTAGAATAGAAAAGGGGCCACAAAGAAAAGCAAGAATGAATGGATAATAAAACTGATCACATGCTGTATTGGAGGAAACCAAGTGAGAGAAAATTAGTACAGTCTACATTTTATTAAAACATATGATGTCCAAAACAACACAGCACAGCCAGGGATGTGTGCTGTCTTAGGACACAGCAAAGAGTGCTCTCTACCGGGAGACAACTAACTGCGTGGGACTACAGACAAACGGTTCTCATGATGAAATGCAAGGATGGGAGCGAGCAGGAAAGTGGAGAGGCTCTGCTCAGGGAATCTAGGGTTATCCCTGCTTATTTTTCTTCCTCCTTTCACTTTGCAAAACAATGGACAGATTGGCAAAACCGTGTTGCAAGTTTATTGTCTGGAAGCTGCACTCACTACTTCCTACCCTGCCACCCAAGCCTCACCTACAAGTGCTATCTCTCATCGTCAGGGAACAGCAAGATTTCCCAGACTGCCCTCAGAGGCACTGCCTGGAAACTTACAAAGGGAACAACTGCAGCCAACACCTGTCAAATGCCCTTGCCCCTAACAAGCACAGCTACAAGCCATGGGGAATGGGTTACCATGTGCGATGTGCAAATGCCAATCACTGCATAGATGGGAAAACTGAAATTCCTGAGTGCCAACATTATTAAATTTGGAAATGGTCCTAGAAAAGTATTTTAGCTTCCATCCTTATTCAAAAGGAAAGTCTTTCCCACACACCCTGTTCAAAACAAAAGGACCTGTTTAACTTCCAGCACTGGCCTAGAAATCCTACTTCCTCTAATATTTAAATGTATTCTCAAAGCCCACCATCAGTACCTTTAGGCACACACTGGAGAAGAAATGGTTTAGATCTGCTATCTTTAGCTGTCTTCTATGCATGACTAAAAGCTGAAGAAAATTAACTGACCTCCTATGAATATGAACTAACTTACAACTTACCAATTCTCTTGTAAAAGATAAAGGGGCAGAGGTGTGTGTGCTTTATAATCCTGCTATGTAAGGGCACACACACACACACACCACACACTAGATACACACTACACATACATACACACCACACACACTACACACACATACACATGCACACACATACTACACACACATACACATACACACACACCACATACACATATTACATACACACTACACACACAGATACACACCACACATACTACACACACACACACATACACATGCACACACACATACTACACACACATACACACACATACACACCACACACACTACACATGCACACACATACTACACACACATATACACACACCATGCACACATACTACACACACACAAACACATACGCACATACTACACACACACTATGCACACACACACACACACACACACACACATACACACTATATACAACATTTGTGCCATTTGTCTATCTGCAGTATGCATGGCTCTTGTCCATAGTCACACGCAGCTGGTTGCTGTTTCTCTGGAGTGAGCACCCTTATTCACATGCAGTTAGTTATCTCCCTGTAGTGAGAACCCTTTGCTATGTCCTATCACACACATGCACACATATAAACTATACACACACCACACACACACATGCACACATACTATACACACACATACACACACACTACACACACATATGCATACACACGCACGCACGCACACACACACACACACACACACACACACACACACACCCTACATGAACCAGCATTCAGTTAACACAAATCTTGCTGTACAACTTAAACACTGGTTCCAGCGTAGGTCCCTATACTACTCTTAAGAGTTCTTTAGAACTTGCCAACCCTACCTGAATACCCTGGAACTCTAAAGTGCTGTGGGTCTTGTGTCTATTTCCTTAAGGTACTAGTCATAGTTCAAATTGTAACAAAATTTGCCTTTTTTCTTTCCAATCTATATAGAAAACTCTGACTCTGATGTTCTCCCTAGATTGGGAGTGGTTATCACCAATGGTATTCTAGACAACTTGGAAAAAGTCCAGCAGTCAAATGATTTAATTCCAACATTCCCTAAAATGTAACATAATTAGTCTCTTGTACCCAAACGAACCACTGTGACAAAAATACCCAATGCCCTTTCCTTATAAAACATGTTATAAAATAAACAACCCAACTGTCGTGTCACCTACCATACCAACCCCTAGGAAATGATTTCTCTTTTTCACTCCAAAATAGGCTCTGGAACCCCTACATAAGCATGCATGCATTTTACTGAGAGCTGCACAGATCACATCTCCCTTAGCATCCCAGGTCAAGTATTCTCCTTTGCAACTGCATGTTCTTTAAAAACACATCTTTCAATAAATAAAGACTTTTTTCCAACAAGGAAGTATTACCATAATTTTGTTTTCAAAGAAGCAAATTTTTAATCCTCTCATACAAAAATAAAGAAGTGCAGGCCAAAGGATTATTTTTGAGAGCTAGCTAGCATCTTTTGCATAAATAACATTACCCATGATCCTCCATACCTCTTTCTTAACAATGAGCTGCAGGTTCTACCTGGGTGACTAAAAGTTTCTTTCATTCATATTTTCAAACTACAGGAGAATCTAACTAATCAAGAAAGTACAGGGGTTTTCTCTGTGCCTGTTCATTCTTGAGGGACAAGCTTCAACTGAAGAAATGGTTCTCTGTCAAAAGAATTATTTGTAAATCCCAAACTTCTCTCTTCGGGACTGCTCTCCAGGAGACTGAAGCTGTCCAAGAGCCAGGACCTTTTGTAGGCAGGTTTTGTAGCTAAATAAAAAATACATAGAAAACATCTCACAAAAATGGACCAAATCGATAAAGCAAATAAGCGCTTCTCTTCAGCACTCAGCAGGTACAGACTTATTTTCCCACCATTCGAAAGTAAATCAGCAATCTATCTTGAAAAATAAAAAGAATATTTCATCACAAATTGGCTGCATTTAATAAAATTCAAGCTCTCCTGCCCAGACAGAGAAAAATTGAAATCAATAGTCAAATTCTCCATCTCCTTTTCAATGAGAGAAACTAGCACATAACTTTATTGTTGCCCCACGAATTACCCCGCGGCTCTTCGGGTTGTGTCGAGAACCCTGCCAGCTTTTCACTGTTCAGGTAAGGATGGGAAACAAAGCTCGGGAAGAAACCAACAAGCGACTGTCTCCTTTGGCAAACAGATGGATTGAAAAATAATAATTTCTTTGTTAAAAATGCAGTCAGGATGCCAATCCTTGACACGCATTGTTGGGGAGCCTATTATCATTTTTTAATATCAGGCATTCTTCTAAAATAGATTTTTGTTGCAATTTCTCTAAAACAGCATGATGCAATGTTGAATTGGTTAAAGAAAATAGGAAGGAAGGAAAGAGAGAAGGGTAGAGAGGTTGCAGAGGAAGGAGGGAGGGGGAATGTAATATGGTAGTTTATCCACCATCATGGGGTACTGTAACATTAGCGCCATGATGGAAGCTGGGGTAAACACGACGTTTACTGATTCCACCCGTTCCACCATGGTGATGGGTCTGCCAGCTTCTTGGGAAGAAGATATTCTGTTCCGGAAGGCCAGGGTTTCTTGGCCTTTGCTGCTGTTAGAAATTGTACATGTGGAAAGGTCCCAGGGCAAAATCCGTGGCTCTTCGGTGCCCCCTTGTGTCCAACTTGGCACCAACATGAACTACACCAAGTCTATGCAGAAAGTGAGAGTGAGGATTTCTTCCAGAAGAGCACAGGGTGGGGCAGGAAAGAATTGGTAAGCTCTACGTCTACATTCCTGAAAAGGCCACTGTTGCTAGGCAAGGAGGGACCTCCATGCCTTTTTCTCATGGCTCCTTGGAGGATCCCACCTGGACACCTGTGCTGGGGCTCATCTTGGGACAAACCAGTGTAAATGGTTGCTTCAAAATCCACCTCTACACAAGAAAAATCTTATTATTAATATTTAGAACTGGAGATAGTAGTTAATACTTATTTGATAAGTCATCGCCTAGTATCAAATCTCTTTAAATGTCTTTTGTCTTTTTTAACACATTTTCATGACACAATTTTATTCTGCCTATCATTGTTCTTTTTCTCTACATGCAAAATGACTGGAAAATTGGGTCACCAATGGATGAAAGAATGGAACTATATTTATCTGCTCTATTCCTACTCACTGACACACACCTCAAAGCATCAAAAGCCAGATGTACACGTGTGATAGAGCTTGGAAAGTTCAAATTTGATGTTGGATTGAGGGCGAAGGACAATTTCCCTATAAATACAAATTTGCTTCTGATACTTCTCTCTGCAGAAGGCTTAACTGAAGATCCAGAATTGGATAGCAGGTCTGTCTGCACAAATTACCTAGAAACTATCTACTTGTTCTCAACATATTTATTCACATAGTTCCAAAGACATTCAATGTGGAGGAGATGGGCTTTCTTTGAAGGCTACAACTAGTTCAGATTTCAAACTTCATAATGTATCAAAGGATGGGAAGTACAGCAGGCAGTGACAAACCAGAGAAATAAAAGGCAGAGAAAAACAAGCAGCAGAGAGCACAAAAACGTGAATGAGACAACAAGGGGGGGGGGAGAGAGAGACAGAGACAGAGACAGAGAGACAGACACAGAGAGAGACAGACACAGAGAGACAGAGAGACAGACACAGAGAGATAGACACAGAGAGAGACAGAGACAGAGAGACAGAGAGAGACAGAGAGAGAGACAGAGTCAGAGACACACAGAGAGAGACAGAGAGACAGAAATAGAGACAGAGAGACAGAGAGAGAGAGACAGAGAGAGAGACAGAGTCAGAGACACAGAGACAGACAGGGAGAGACACAGAGAGAGACACAGAGAGACAGTTAGGGAGACAGACCCTAGATCACGGTAAGGGCATATTTTCTGTCCTAGATGGGAAAAGACTACCATTTTGGATCCTGTTTTGCTTTTTTTTCTGGAAATAACTAGAAATTACCACAAAGATTAAGACGTTCCACTTACAGCTAGCTGTCTTTCCAATCTTGTAACACGGTGGGTCTCACAGATGAAGGATGCAAAGTTCAGTCAGAGAAACATCATTGTCACTCTGACCCAGACGACTGGAGTGGCTTTCTCGTAGGTTGAGGAAGGAGACTCTTCGGAGGCTATTCGGAGTACTATTGAATAACACTTCCATTGAGCATCCCAACCAGGAGGCCATGGCTTGAGGAAACTGCAGTGGGCTTTGGTTCTTCTTTCTCAGTCCCAGCTCTACCATGTCTTGCAGCAGGCTGCTCAGTTTCCATCTGCATTTGGATCAACAGTACATTGCATTGGTACATGTCTTCTTTAATTCTAATGGACTGGATTTCTGTACATATGCTTTATATAACTAATGGTACTTACATATATATGTATATGTTACATATATATAATATATATATATACGTACATACATACATACATACATAATTCTGAGGTAGAAGAACTGTGAGTTTGTAGGAATAAAGGCTCATTCCTGTAACTGGAAAAGAATCCTTTCTTCTTGCCACGTGCCACAGTACTACTGTTCATCCCAAGATTTTTTTACCTTCCACTGACACAGCTGAGCTCAGAATACTTGGAAGCTAAGGTTGACATGAGTCATGTGGCTTTTACCACTAAAGCACAAGGTTTGTAAGTGAGTTGCACTCCTACACACAGAGGTGAGAGCCTTCACAGCCATAGACAGAGTACAAACAAGGCAGACTGCAGCCCACACCTTCCTCTGTGAAGACAGAACACACAGATGCAGAGACAATGGCTCCTCGCCTTCTCAAGACCTAGGATTCATGCCTGGCACCTTGATACATTCGAAGGTAGCAATCAGAAGAATTAAACCATCTCTTCTTACAGAGGGTGCCTTTAGCCTGAGGTTTCCCTGGGCAATAGAGCATGACCTTCAGAGACCTACAGTCCATGTGAAACAAGACAAGAAATCCTGACCAAAAGTAGAATAAAATAAAACAAATAAAAAATAAAATGCTTGCTTTGTGCCTGCATATGCCCTTTGACATAAAAATATCTTTAGAAAGACTAAAAGATCATCATTTTAATGATTGTCTTACCTAAACTACCAAACTCAAATATTATAAATACCTATACCCTACTGTGTTTTTCTCCACACCAAATACTATTGATGGAATCATACTATAACTGTGTGTTTTCTATCTGGCAATTTCGTCCAGTAAAACATAGGCTCCATGATAGCCTTGTACACTGTTGTCTCCAGAGGAATAGATGCATCACAAGTCCTTAGTGTATATTAGTAAAATGGCCTATTGTACAAACTCTGAATACTCACAACTGTCTATATGTTACTTCATACCTTTACCGTGATCATAAACCAGGTGTGGTAGTGCACATTTGTAATTTTATCAACAACACAAGTACCAGCACCATCAACATCATAGAACCGGCATCATCTACACCATAACACCAGCACCATTAACACCATCAGAATCACCAACACTAACAGCACCACTGGCAACAGTGCCATCAGCATGACCAGCACTATCAGCACCAGCACCAGCACCAGCACCATCAATACCAGCAGCATTAGCACCACTCCCTGCACCATCAGCACTGTACACAAAAGAACTGGAGAACCTCTGCTTCAGCTAACAGTATTTTGCTTTCCTGTGTATGTATCTGAATATTTTGACTGATGCTTCTCGTACTCAAACAGGAATCCAAGTCACCTAGGGAGCTTCTTAAAAGTCAGCTCACTAGGCTCCACCTCTATCTAGAGTTTCTGATTCAGTGAGTGTCTAAGAATCTGCATTTCTAACAATCTTCCAGATGATGTTGGTGCTGTTGATTTACGGACCACACTAAACATCACTTTTTCTCTAAAATCATGCAGTCATGGTTGTTTGGCATGTTAAGCAGGGATGGTTGTTAAGTGTTTTTGAGAAATTAAAACACAGACATGTTATGGAATGTAATGTAAACTTCCCATGCATTTTTAAAACAGAAAGTGATGGCTTGCTGGCTGCGCTTGATTCATTATGCACTAAGAGTTGCAATCTCATTAAGAGGCCTTAAGTACAACTGGGTGAAGGGGCCTGACAGAGGCCATGTAAGGGTTAGAGCGGAGTCTCTCGCACTCACTGCTGGTTGTACAGTGCAGTGAATTTCTCCTTAGGACTCTCAGAGGAAATACTGAGGTCTGATCTAGAATGGGAAGGACCTCCATTTGGCCAGCAACAGCTCACAAGAGCTGTTGCTCCTGTGATGGTCACGGGAGGCGCAGTTCAACATGGCAATTAGGGGCAGACATCCAGGGTTCTTACTTGCCAGGACTTGCCACAGAGGGGGCAGGAATGCCATGCCATCTGTCATCTGGGTCAGCCATCTGGGTGGCCTATTACTTTTAAATTGTCCTCTTGGGAGTTGAGTCTCATTTTAGTCCTTCACCTCCAAGCAGAAGGGAATTCAGCCGTGAGTTCTGGTTTAAGGACTCTAGTTCCGGTTTATGCTTAGCACTCTCAAGACCGCGACAGGACAAAGGGAAACCCAACTAATCTGGTTACATCTGAAGTTGAAGGCCAACCTGGTCCATATGAGATTCCATTTCAAACATTATTAATATTTAAAAGTTATTTAATGTGTTTATTTAAAAAAATGTCCTACACAGCTCATCCCTGTGTTCCACACCTTAGTGCTGATCACTGTGACAAACTGATTCAGAAGAAGCTTAGAGCAAATCTAAGACAGAGTGCCTTCTTCTAGTTGCAGACTATGGAGAACGTGATTTTTATTTTTATTTTTATTTTTACAATTTATGTGTTCCTAAGAGTACATCCAGCAAATACCGTGCTAGACTGCTTGATGGTTTAAACAATGAGAGCCTTCTGTGATAGCCGTTCACAGCTGTCAGAACCAAGGCACCACTTCCATGTATGTAATGTTTTTGTCCTCTTCCCCCAATAAAAGAAAATCCAGGCACATCCCTCAGAGAGGACGACGCCGACGGACTCCTTTCCTCTGTCCTACAGCACTACTCAGGGAGAATTATTTCAGGCTTTCATAGATTGGGAGCCATCTTCACACACTTATTTTCTACTCCAAACCCTCCGGGCAGCAACCCCTCCTCGAATTCTGAAACTTTATTTCTGTTATTCCAGATGTATGTGCCAATCAGTTTAGCTCCTGCCAATTCTTGCTTATTAATAATGCTAACGAAAGAATTGAAATTCTACCAGATTTCAATCTCTTCTTCACGCCTCGGTAATGAGTCCTAAAAGGAATGAATTCAGATATTGTCTCCACAACTAGAAGGCCTAGGTGCAGTGAGAAATCTGACTGGTTTTTACCTACCTTCCACAAATCCAGGACTACTTGTGGTGCTAACTGCCACTGTACATGTGCAGATAATTTGCATTTTCATTGTTCTTTATTTTATGTTATTAGTTATTCATGAGATGAATATCGCATTCACCAACTAATCTATAAAGCCTTTGCTTTAAATAACATCGTTCCTTTTTTGTTGTTGTTGTTGTTGTAGGAGGTGGGATAGAGAATGGATGTCCATTTAGAGAACTTGTACAAAGAATTGAAAAATAAATGACATAAGAGCTCTCTAGCTTTATGCAAAACAGGATCTCAAAGAGACTTGTGGTAGAGTTGGAAAAATAATAGATTGTGCTATACATTTAAGGTCATACTAGCCAGCTGGACCTACTGAGAAAGGTCTCTTTCACCAGCCAGCCAAAAGGAAGAGAAGGTCAAGATTAACCACACGACATAATGAACCTATAAATGACTAATTACACTTCTCACCAAACAGCACAATCTGCATGTGAGGCAAAAAACCAACACAGAAAGCATCTGAACTCAATTTATTTTCAATTGGAAACAGTCCAAGTTCCAGCCACATTGCTTTCTCCTTCTCCCAATAAAGGCTCACATCTACATTAACACATATTAAAAAGAAAAAAAAAAGATTCTACTCTCATCTTTGGTTCTCATCGAAGAGTATGAAATTCAGTAAGAGAGAAAACAGTCAATTTTAATTGTGAGGCCTCTGCTTTGTGTGGTAAGATTTGTCTCTACTGCAGCTATGCAAATGTTCTGTGCCTCTCTTGTCCTCACGTGAATGCTGGATATAGACAACACCTAGATACATTAGTCTAAGGCAGCAGTGACTTCATTGGTCAAGGGCGGAGCAAGCAGGGCCTTTAGTCTATACTCAAAGGATTTCCCTGTAACCCCCCCTCCCCCACCGTGGCTATGCAGGGAAGAAGTGCTTCACCTTGGAGACTATAAACTTGCACTTGACTTGCATGGGATGTAGGAAATTATCTTTCTTAGGGACTTAAAAAGAAACTGTAAGAAAACTCAGGTTTTAAAGAATATATAGTTATGAAGCTCTGAAATGATGATTAAAAATATACTGATGGCTCTAATAATACAACCCAAACAACGGGGCAAAATAGAAGAAGGGAACCAGCTAACTCTTGAGATAATTAAAGAAAAAGAAAGCTTGGTTTTCTTGCTGATGTCGTTGCCGTGCACATATATCCACACATGTAAAATTTGGTTAATGTTCCTAAATAGTATAGCAGTAATCACTCTTTATGCAATTTCTGTAAGGAAGACACAGTGACATAAACCTCAGTGCCCCACTCCCTATATAACCGGTCACAATAACAAGCTACTGGCATGGTCTCTATCTTACAATTTGTAGAAATTGAGATGCAAAGAGCTTAAGAAACTTACTAAAGCCATGTGACTAGTAGATGGCAGATTGAGAATCATAATCAAGGGGTTTGTCCCTAAAGTTGGTTCTTAGACTTTATATGCTAAGTTGTTTCTCACAAAGAAAAGAAAAGAAAGGAAAAGGAAGAGAAAGGAAAAAGGAAAGAAAAGGAAAGGAAAGGAAAGGGAAGGAAAGGGAAGGGAAGGGAAGGGAAGGACGAGAAAAGAAAAGAAAAGAAAAGAAAAGCAAAGAAAAGAAAAGAAAAGAAACGAAAAGAAAAAGGCAGGACTGAGAAATCTCACTGAGGATGAATCAATTCTTTCTGACTGGCAATGTGAACTGTTGCAAAACTTATATAACATACCCAAGAAATTGTGCACATAAACTCTGTAGCTTATGATAATTGGATATGTATGATAGCTCTCTCTCTCTCTCTGTCTCTCTCTCTGTCTCTCTCTCTTTTCTCTTTTTAACCTACACATAGACGCACCACAGAGATCGAGGAGGGAGGGAGGGAGAGAGAGAGAGAGAGAGAGAGGGAGAGAGAGAGAGAGAGAGAGAGAGAGAGAGAGAGAGATGATAGCCATATTGTAATGTCATTTAGTTTTAAATGATTGCCCTGAGAAAATTTAAGTCTTTGACATTATAGAACCTAGAACCTATTTGGCCTAACATTTCTAGATATTTCTCACTTGGAAATACATGTGCAGACAAGGGAAATATTGGACAAATAATGGTGCATCTTTTGGTCAACCATTTGTTCTTTCTGTAAATGACTATCCCATCCCAGCATGCATGAAACAGATGCTGCTTTTCTCTTTAAATCCTCTATTCCAGGTAACTCACATATGAATTTTCTTAACTGTAAATATTGGGAACTTCTGTAGGTGATCAGTAAGATTGTTCTTAGTATCCCAAACCTCAGTCGTACGGCATGAAGTCCAGAATAGCAAGAGTGTCTTTTCTGCGTATTCCTCATGTATTGACCCCAAAGTATAGGGGACACTAAGCAGAGAATAAGCTACCATAAACCAAAATGTCAGCCTTGTTTGGTAGTGACAGTTCCAGTGGTGGAAGCACTTGTGAAGATAGAAACTTCAGACAGAGCCTCAACTGAGAAAGTTCATTGTGCCTTGTGGTGGTCCTTCTGATTGCTACCCACACCTTGTTTACAAAACATTTGTCCACCAACTTACCAAGGGAGACACAGGGTAACTTTCCCCCCATGTGAGAGTGGTTCTTATGATTCTTCACTGAACTTTTAGCTTGTTTACATTTTTCAAGCTGTTGACACTCAGATTTGTGGCAAGCTACTACCAACCTAGATGTTCTTCTTCCTCTGTTGAGGCCATACCATTGCTAGGAAAGTAGCACCGAGTTCCAATGAGCTCTACCACATCCGCACAGCCAGCGCACCAAGCGTTCTGTGACAGCAAGCCTCCCTCTCGTGATGTCTTTTAGTGTTCAAAAATCCTCTCCCAAGCATGTGGCAAGGAGTCAGTCAGAAGCCTTGGGCCAACACCAATACCAGAGGAAATATATTAGAGGGTAAAATCCATTCTCTGTGAGGGCCTACATAGTTCCAGATAAGTCATTAATGCTGCCTGGGTGATACAAAAGTTCTAAATCACCACATGCGGGGCACATGCCTGGAATCCCAATACTCAGATGCCCAAGCTGTCTAGAACATCATAAACTAGAGGCAAATCTAAACCATAAGGTCTTGTATCCACAAAGAAACAAATGAACAACAAATTGGAAGGTAAGTCTGATGAAAAGAGATGAATTTTTTTCACCTAAGTAAACATTTTTCCTGATTTTTTTCATGAACATTGGCTAAAAGAGTGGGGAAATGGTGTTTGACAGATTTCAATTTCTATAACTGCCCCCCAACGCTCATCACAGATCCCAAAGCATCAAGTATGAGAGGCAACAGGCATTTTTTTTCTGGGCTTCTACACGAACCTCAGCTTGGTACAGCTCTGTAGCAGCTGCAGGATGAGCCCAGTCCTGGAGTTGTAGTTTAGGTTCAGACATGGGTTTTAACTGCCAAGCATGAAACCTGGACCTTCCAATGGATTTCCTAATGTCCTCCCATGCCTCATCTCACCATGTTTCCACGGAGACTAATTGGGAGAATGAATCTCATCAGGCTGTTCTGAGGCGGTGGTAAGAAAATGTGTGAAAAAATGATAAGCATTCTGCTAGCTTCTTTTGAGCAGCTCATAAAGGCGGGCTGATTAAGTGACCCTCATATGATTGTTCCTTAAGAACACACTCTGAGAGGGGAAAAGGGAAGGCTTGCAGAGCCCTGTCCCAACTCCTAGCCTGACTTTCATCCATGCTGCTGTCTCCCTCCCAGTTTCCTCTCCCACAATGAATAAAGGGGGGAGTGAGATTCCTTCCTTTAGCATGGGTGCAGACCTTTGTGACAACAGCATCAGGGGACACAAGTTTGCAGGCCTATTCCAACTTTGCTAATCATCTGGCAACCCTGGTGTCCCAAATGTTAAGATCTCTAACTTTCAATGCCTTCATCTATTAAGGAAAAGAAGAGGGAACAGGTATTTACCATAAAATGCATGACAGGTAGGAGACCAAACAAGCCTTCCTTTTCCAGCGTTCTGCAGCTGCCCTCACTGCAGATGTGGCGCCCATCTGGAACCTGAGACTACCAACTCCTGGGCTCCCGTGACTGTAGGTAGACTTCCAATGCAGTACAAGTCAACCCATAGCGAGCATCTGATGGATCAGAGTTGAATAAATGCTGGATGCCAGAAACAAAAGAGGCAGCGAAGCAGGCGCACACCAAGGTAGCTGGGGAACAAATCATGAGGAGGGAAGGGTATAACTTAGATGCTAAATAGAATCTGAGTAAATTTAACTTTTTGAGTTTTTTTTTTTTAAAAAAAAACTATTTCCCCCTTGTTTCCAAACATGCACACAAAGATTTTTTTGGCTGACAAGAAACTGAGAAGAAGAACAATTACATCCACCACAAAGAAGAGAGAGGAAAAGGAAGGAAAAAGAAAAAAACAAAAACAAAGAAAAAGTGGAATGACCTGAGAGAAATCACCAGGAGTGTCCCTGCCTGTGCCTGGACCTCAGGAAATATAGCCCTAAGCACTTCCTGTCTCCACCTGCTTGTCTGTCCCAGAGATGGATGCTGGGGTCCGACTGATCGGCCAGTGTGAGGAAGGCTGTATCCTGGGAGCACAGCCTTTCTCCCCAGGCAGGCAGAGGAGGCCTGCTTGTGCCTCTCTCTTTCCCCGTCCCCTCAAGCAAGCTCCTTTTCTGTCTTAATCAGCTCTGATCTGCTTTTAGCGCACAAGAATGGGACTAAAGAGCTGCAAGTATTTTGGCAGGTGTATGGCTTTTTTTCCTTAATCTTTCATCCGAAAGAGAAAGACAGGGAGGGGAAAAGTCTCCTCTCTCTTACAGGCCTCTATTGTTTCAGAAAGGAGAGAAATTAAGGCAGAAGAACAGGAGACATTTCCTTCATGCCAGGCTGCATATCTTCTTATCTGGAAGGCCCAACTGAATTTACAGTGGACATCTCTGGGTCTGCAAAGATTCTCTGTGAAACTCATAATGAAAAACATAAATAGTCCCTTTCAATGAATAACACTGACTAATTCCACTGGTACTGAGTAGCACGTGCTGAAGAGATGGATTATCTATAAAACACAATTTCACTAAGCGCTGCTATGTAATTTGTTAAGCATTTAGTAATAAGTATGTCTAATAAAATATGAAAAAAATATTTAGAAAATGAACCATAATTTTAATATAATTTTAATTAATGGGAGTGCAATTGCAGTGGTTTAAATTACATCCCCAGTGGTAAGAAGCCTTTCAAACCTAATTTGTAAGCCAAGATGGTGGCTCTAATGACTGGCAGCAAAGTTTCTTCAACAGATTTCATGGGGCATGATCCAAAGATAATAGGTTCTCAGCCCAATGACAATCCAATTACAATGCCAATCAAAGCCAACTTCATGCTCTCTAATTATCAGATTTAGCTGTCAGCTCAAATACAAACATAACACTTTTATTTAAATAAAAATTTAATTTAGAAAAAAAAAAAGATGACTTCATGTGTGATTTATTGAGACTGCCAGACCAATCTAACTTATTTCTCTGCTAATATAATAAAATCAGTCTTGTATTTGAAAAAAAAAAGGAAGGAAAAACTTTTTCTCCCCCACATCCTCCTATATCTGCTTTGTTGCATTATTTAGACATTAATTTCAGCAAAAAAACCACCGAAGCTGGCAAGGAGCAGGTAGCCACCAACTAGAAGTAGGTTAAACGGAGCATTAAGGTCTCTGTGAGAAAAAAATTTGAGGTGAGTGATTGACAAAAGCTAATTAGTTTTTACCAATCCTAGGGAATTTTACTTTTGTTTCTAGTAAAACCCATTTACACATTCTGAAGCTGAAGGGGACTGCAACCTCACAAACACATTGAAGACATCCCATCCTCACACTGAAACCACTCCTAGCTCTGGAGACCTGACTCTCACTAACAGGAGCTTTTGTGAAGAGAAAAGGAGTGGGGGGAGAGGAGGAGCTGTGAGATATGGGGGCTGGGAGGAGAGGAGGGGCTGATATTAGGATGCAAATTGAATAAGTAAATAAATCTAAAAGATAAGAGAGAGAGAGAGAGAGAGAGAGAGAGAGAGAGAGAGAGAGAGAGAGAGAGAGAGAGAGAGAGGAGCAAAAGGAGGCGGCTTTGCCCAGTAGAAATGTTCTGTGAGCCACAAATAAAATCAGTGTTGCAACCTCAACATTCCCAGTAGCCAAATTTAAAAGTAGCAATGAATAAAGAAATGAAGAAAGAAATAGATAGATAACCACTTACATGGTATATTTTACTTAACTTAGTATGCCCAAAATATAATTTCTGCATATAATCAATGTTTCTTAAAAATTATTAACAAGAAAGCTTACACCCTTGCTCTAAGCTTCCAGATCAATGTATAGTCTGCATTAAGCAGCAGGTCCCCAAAGCCCAGCATCAATGCGTGCCCATAGCAGCCACATGTTCTGAGTGGCTATAGCATTAATTAAAGTCCTCCTGGAAGCTGGCCCTAGAAGAAGGTCTAGAATGTTGTTAAGGCTTTGTTGCAGTGGCTTAAAGACCTTTATCCCAGACAAGGAAAAACAAGGCAAATTCCCTTTGGCATTTAGGAAGATTCTTCTTTTCCAATATATGCCTAGCAAACATGCAATGTTTTATATACTATAGCAATCAATCATTTTACCATGCAGAGGACCAACACAACATGCACAGAAGATGGCCAGCTCTACAAATCCCCGTAGTGAAGCCCTTCATTTATTTATGGGGTGAACAAAAACGTATGGTTAGGGACAGAACTGCCTTATTTGACACTCTCCAGCCTTTGCCCTACAAGGCCAAGGGCCAAATCACCCTCCTTGACACCTCCTAACATCTTCTCCAGGTTCTGAGGCTGCTAATAATTCCCAGCCTGTTGCCTACTGTTAGATAAGAATCACATTGGGTTAAAACAAAGAGATAATTTATTTCATCTTATATACTTGGAGTTGGGAGTCACTTGAATTGAACATGCAAATGAATGCAAACATATGCAAATTGGGGTTTCTCCAGATAAATTAAATGGGGGAAAAAAGCTTTATAGTATTAGTAATATTCAGGGATTTTGTGGTATTGAAAGGGAAATTATTTCCTTCCTCCAATTCCAAATTTGAATAGCTTTCTCAGTCCTCTTCAATGAACCTAAAAGTTGTTAGATTTTAAAGAATAAGATATTTTTGAAAGACTGAACCAGATATTAGTCACATGTGATATCTTACTATTTTTGAGCTTTCGCCATTACAACCTAAATACAACTCTCCCGGGAAACTAAAAAGCTCTTTATTAAGGGACAATGAGTTCCCCCAAATAAATCTTTGCTTTAGGTTTGACAATACCATAATCACCAGTGCTTCTAAGAACAGAAAAAGTGATAGTGCATGGCAGGGACAGGAGAGTGAGTGGAGTGTAGCGAGCCATCAGGTCTTATGCTAGGGAACAGTAGCATGTATTATAGTACCTTTGTGTTTATTCCCTGCTCGGAACATAAGTGCCGTCTTCTACAATCAGTGAATAGCCGGTGGTGCTTGATGTTGTTCCCATGGCGATGTCATGTGGCACAGAGTTGGTGTACTCGTTCTCTGTTTGACTATGGTGTCCTGAGTGCTGTCTCCTGATCCGTCTTTCAGTATATTAAACCAGTTCGTACTGTCGTTGGCCCCATCCTTGAACAACTGTGCCTGGAACCTCGGCATCTCCCCCTCACCATGAGTAAAGTGAAGCTGTTCCTCATAAAACCTTCCCGCTGAGCATTTCGCCTCAAACCCTAGCATAACCACTTCTCTAGCTGGAGAAAAAGAAGTATCGCATTATACTTAAAACTGCAGTTTTACACTTGGATTGCAGCACACATTAACTTCTATACAGGTGCCCTTCAGAAGTTCAACCCACCATGATTCACAGTAATGTAAGGGAAGTAAGTGACATCTGGAAGTCACAGCCTCCCACCTATACCCTGAGAAAGCCCTTTCCTTTGGGAGCATGTGCAAAGAACCGTTGCTAGGGCTTCAAAGAGTGGCTTCCATTACATGCTGTAACACAAATTTTTTCTTATGTTCCTCAAAGCCTAGGTCAGACAAAATACAAAGCAAGATTACAGTAAACAAAAATAATTGAAAGGAGGATACCGAGAAACAAAAGCAAATTTACAGTCTGACATAAGAAATAGATCTCAGTCACCTTCAGTCTACAACTTCCAGTAAGACATACTGGTTCCTGCTTCCTTCCAGGAAGGAGGTAGGGCTCCTCCTATGCTCGGAGGACCTAGCAGAAGAGCTCTGTATTGAGGCCATTTACAAAGGGTTTGTTTGAAAAGAGATAAGAGTGGGATCAGTCATCTATCCTGGGTAAGGCCCTTATTTGAAACTTTGTGTTTCAGACATGAGACACTCAACTCTTCACATGTCTATTAGCGAGCCCACCCTCACTCCTAACAACCAGAAGAGGTGAAAATATACACAACAAAACCCAAGTGGATAAGTCTAATGCATAAATGGTTTTCTTCATTCCTGTGCAGTGCTTTGCAGATGATCCTCAATTTTGTTCTCTCCCTCCACTACTATTCCAGGGGATGCTGGAGCATCATCTCTACTTCCATTTATAATAAGATCCATGGAGTTTTTGCAATGTTGAATGCAATATATATTCTTGTTAAGGTGTCTTAAATATCAGAAATATCAAGATAAAAATCAGCCACAATTCATTTTCAAACACTGTGTAAACACACACAGATGGTTGTCTGGGATGTCTCTCTATGCAATATTGACCTTGTATTCCATTCACTTTGTGTAAAGTAAGCTTAATTTAATTTAGCAAGTAATTTTAGTGACTACTTTGCAGCATCAGAGACTGTGGGACATTGCTAATGAATCAGACCCTGTCTTCACAAAAGATCAAAGTCACTTTTCTTCCACGTTTGGAAATCTGTAGATCTCCGACTGCCTTGTGAAAACCTTTCAACTGTCTCAGAAGGACTGAGCTCCTATTCAGCACATATCACAACATGATTTGCCTTCTGCATCTTCCTTTACAATTTATGCTCTAGCTACAGGGGTGCCCACACAAATCCTGGAAACATGTTTGATTTTAAAATGTGATTTCCTCTAGCTTTATCTCATTATGAGTTCACCAACATATATAAACAGATTCCTTCCCCATACAGTGCTACATCATGACCTTAGGGAAAAGCTCAGTATTTGAGGTATCTATCAATAGGTAAAAGATGGATAGATAGATAAATAGATTTAGATAGATTAAGATATATTAAATGAGTAAATCATACTGCACCAAATTTACCTAAGATCAAAAGCCTTATGTACAGTCCAAACACTTAAAATTTAAAAGTGCTCATTGATGGAAAGACTATAAGCATCATTGATAAATAAGGAAGAAGTGTCTGTTTCAGGTTGCAGGAAAAAAGGGATTTCCTGATCTCTAGACTCAATTTTTTTTAAGTTCTACAATCCTGTCAACATATTCAACAGGAAAGATGTTTTCAGAATTTGTGTACAAAGAAGTGTACTAGATACAATTTCAAGTGTAAATGGAAGCCATTAAAATAAAAGCCAAGAAATGGAAGGACCATCTTTCGTTGCATAAAGAAAGATGCCATTTTTAAAATGCGGGAAGAGAAATCGGGGTATAAATGTCCTTAGGGAATTGAAGGGGGACTGCTCCTGTCTACTTTCTGCAGGTACATTTGAGATGGACACCCAGAAGAGTTAATTTCCAGTTAGTTAATAAACATTGTCTAAAATCAATCTGGCTATTCTGCTGTGCCTAAGCTATTCATATCATTGTATTTCTTCTTGAAGCACACCTGTGCAACTTACTCCACACTCCATCTGTGCTGCCCCACTGGGTAGCCTAACCTGTACTTCAGATTCACTCCCGTATTTTCTCCTCCCTTGACTGACTCTACCCTACTAGGGATTTTAACAGGACTTGATGCTGTGGTCTACTGCTCTACACCATTCCATGCTATAGACAAGAAGCTATTTGTCAGAGTCCTAAGGACAGTCTCGTGCTGTCTGTCCAACCTCCCCCAAACAAGCTCTAGGTAGTGTAAGACCTAGAGGGAAAATCCAGTAGCCTAAGTTCTAAATGAATGTGTAAAGGGATAAGTTGTTATAGAAAAACAGTTACATGATGATAGTCAATGTCACCATGGACAGTGACAATGTCTTATAAAGAACCTCACTTGTTTTCTGGAAGGAAGACCCCACCTGCTTTTTCTTACTGCTCACTGTTAGCGCCTGGTCTCTCTTCTTCTGTACATTATATATCTAATTACCACTAATTGGAATCTTCACTAATTTTACTGATACTTACTTGTTCTATCTACAGAAAAGCTCAGAGGTGGTGCAGCCTTTAAAATAAGCGAAGAAACCAGCATGTCTGCCCTCTCACAGAGCTACATCCTTAGCTTTCTCTCCATCAAAAAATTAGTGAAAAATAGCTCATCATGATTTTCACATATGTGAAATTTCATTCTTGCCCTCTCAGAAATCCATGGGATAAAGAAACTATCAGTTATCTGAGGGGAAGAACCACATTCCTATTTGCTTGCCAGAAAGTTTGATTGGCTCTCCTCCCAAAGTCATTGTTAAATTAACAACTGTAGCTTTGACTATCCTCTTTTCATTATAAATAAGTTACTAATATTCTTACCTTATAGATGGTGTCATTAGCCAAAGCAACTAATATATATCATTATAAATGATACTACCTAGAACACAGAATCCCCTTCCAATGTATCTACTGTAATTTTTTTTTGAAGCTATTGGTTGCTAGACTTTAGCCTTTCTCCAAATCATACTACCTGAATATCTGGCAAGTCTGCCTGAATATTTTATAAAAATGCTTCCAGTTTCTACAAGGTGTACTGGTACATTGTACGTGTAATAGTTCCTACTAATTCTCCCTATGTGGGAAATAAATTATTTATTCTATATGGACAGCTATTTACACTTCAAAATAACATCATTTTAGTTCCAGTAAGCATCTCTACTAGCAGGCTTTCCAGATATGTCTGCTTCCAACACTGGAATGATCAGCTCTGTAAGTGGCCTGCTTGTGACAGTCTTAGAGCCCAGTTGGTCTCACACGCTTATTGTTCATTATAACCATAGCCTCCTTCTTCAGATAGCCTTAGTTGGATGATGACATCAAAGTATCTTTTCAACATGAACTATGGTACATGCAACCCACTCCACTATTGTTTTCTTGTAACAATGACTCTTTCTAATGTCCCCATATATCCTTAAAAGAGCTGACTCAATGTGGAGTCATCTTCCTGCTCTTCAGTCATGACATATCCCATCTGTTTTTAAGTGTATGGACTTATTCATCACATCCACACCTTCCTCCTCTTCCACTCACATTTCCACAGTACAGTTCAGGTTCATATTCACCTTTGAAGTATAGCTGGAGCCAGCAATGGAAATTAATTCATGTGCTGAAGGAACCCTGGTGGCCATATTTGCAAGTAGGTCCAAATGGAGGAGGTAGACGATGGGAAGGTCTCTGCTTCGAGGCCTTCCTATGAGGTAAGCTCTACCACACACTCCTCACCACGATGGTCAGCCATGCTTTGAATTCCTAGGAATGGGGTTAAGTAAGCAGGACCATGAGCCATGAGCCAAAGTAAATCTTTTTCTTTAATATACTTGTCTGTTACTTTATCACAGCAACAGATAGTTGACTAACAATACCTACTCAGTTCCAAACTATGGCATGCTCTGCTATCCTGTTGCATCTCACCTTTGCTATATTCAGTCAGTCAGTGGAGCGATCCACACCAAATTAAAGGCACACCGACTACATTAGTCCTTTTTCTCCTGCTCTAACTGCCTAGTGATGCCAGTTACCTCCCCAGCATGTCTCCCTAGGCCCTCTCTATGCCACTATTTGTGCCGATACCTCTGCATGGAGCATCAATTCCTTACCCTTAGGGGCAGCAGTAACCTGTTCAGTATTCAGTGACTTTTGTGTGTGACTTCTCTAGGTTTTCCTACAACAGTGCTTCTGCTGTCTTTAGAGTCCCTATATGATCTCCAAGTCATGATTTTATAGCTATTATAACTCTGCCAGAAATCTTCTATCTTTGCATATTGGTTTCTTCTTTCTTAAGGACATTCAAGTTTCCTGTGGCAGACATGGTGGCAAAAGCATAAGGGGGAGCCATGATTCCTGACTTCTGCTATACACATGCGTTTTCCAAGTTGTTCAAGCATGAACCTAGCTGCTACTGTGAAAAAAGTTTTACATGTGGAATTAAGCTTGTCGAGTAGTTGACATTTAGACAGGGAGATTAACTAGTTGGTCCTGACCCTATTACAAGAAACTGTTAGAAGGAGAACATTTTGAGTTGGGTCTGGTGATATATACCTCTAATGCCAGTACTCAGGAGATGGAAGCAGGAAAAGTTCTATAGCCTGAGCTATAGAGTGAGGTCATGTCCCCCAATCCCAGGGATGAACTTGGTTAATAAACATGTCTACCCTGTATAAGGCCCTGGAATCAGTAGTCAGTATCCCCCTTAATAATGAATAAATATGGATGTAATCTTGTCACTGAGAACAAACAGGCAATATAAAAGACAATGAGCACTTTCTTTAGGCCTATATCTGGGAAAAAACTTTGCACATTTTTAATCTTTTGGCTCCCATAAAGTCACATTCTAGCACACCATAAAATGATCCAGTAAATCCCCAGAAGAAACTTTACTGTGAAAGCTTCTTGTGGTTGTTAAACTTATTTGAAGAAATGTCCATTGTAGAGGCTTGGTGAAATGTCTCAAGAGTGTAAAGGTGCTTGCTCCCAAACCTGACGGCCTGAGCTCAATCCCAGAACCCACACGGAGGAAATAGTTACCTGTCACAAGGTACATACATGTCATGGCATGATCATATACACATATAAATAAGTAAACTAATAATGTAACAACAACAAAAACAAGACATGGAATCGTGACTATTTGCTGAAAATCCTAAGAACACTGAACTGTCACATAGTTTTATATCTTCATTACAAGGAAGATTTCTTGTACCTACATTTCCAAACCCAATCTCAATCCTCAGCTCCTGACAACCATCCCCCATCCTCTTCTGAGCCCAGTCCACTACTCAGTTTCTACAAATATTTTGTCTTATCTAGGCTCAAAACATGAGCCAAATGAATAGGCCCAGCATTGAAGCACCACTCAATCTTTTTCTCAAATTTGCACCTCTGGTTTTGGACCTACCATGGAGAGTCTGCCATGGAAAAGCAGCCCAGCACCCGGAGAGGTGGCTGTCACAGCCACCTTCTTGCTAGACAGCCAGGCCTGGTGAGACACCTAAGACAACAGTGTTCTCACAAAGCAGGTTGGCTGCAAAGCAGAGCCCTTCAGAACTCAACAGAGGCCTTGCACATGGCAGCAGGCATGACAAGGAAACAATTCTTGGGGATTCCTGACACTCCCACTAGCCCATACACTCTGGTAACTGTTTTTTATTAGGGTTATAGAAAGATTTTCTAGGCAGCTAACATGTACACAGGACCATCCATAACTTTGGCCTGAGTATAGTCAGACTACTATTTACCCAATAAACTGTAACTGTGGTGGAGGCCCAATAATTCACCATCTAAGAGGGACATACTGTACATGTTATTATGGTCCATCAGATCAAAAATTCTCCTTAAAAACTGTCCAAATAAAGATGTCCAAAATGTGTTCGAACCATTACAAACTATTTTGCAGATGATACGCATTTTCAAAATTATCCTAGCACCTGTCATGTGCTTCCTATTATTCTACACAGAAGGGACTAAAGATGTTTTAAGAAAAGAAAGAAAATAATAGGAAAAGAAGACAGACACTACTTCAAAATATAAAGGTATGTTACAAACATACAGTAGTGCAAACCTCAAAAAGGCAGAGAGATAAATGCTTTCCTTTGATCCATATTTCTGGGTGGTTTTGTATTGTTATTATTATTATTGTTGTTGTTGTTGTTGTTACTGGTGGTGGTAGGGGTGGTGGTGGTGGTGATGACTCCAAAACCTAGCATACTGCTAGTCTCCCTGCTAAATTTTCTGTATGTTGTATGTGTGTGTTATTTTAAAAAATCTGAACAAAGAAGTTTCTATCTCCAAGCTATTCAGAAAACCACTAAAGTTTCTATAGATGCTGAAAGGTCTTGCTTCTTTCTATCCTGCATCAAGGACAGCAGAGGCCTGACACAAGCTAGTGTCCCTTCTGATCAGTTTGTCATCACTGTGTGCACAGTGTGTGTGGTGCATACAAGAGGATCCAGGCTCAGGTTTATGAGAAATAAACTGAAAAAAAAATTCCCAAAGTGTAAAAAGGCTTTAGTGTGATGAATTCCTCCAATCTCATAAACAGGTGTAGAAGACTGAGACTTACCAACAGTTTATTTGCATTTATTAATACTTTCTAATTAGGGCTTTGGGACTACACATTCAACACAAAGTCACTGAAGTTACTAAATGTATTTGAGTGTGCTTACGTGTGTGTGTGTGTGTGTGTGTGTGTGTGTAAGAATCTGCATGTTATGTGTGTGTGTGGCCATGTCTCTGTCATTCTCACCTTTTCCCTGGCCCCTGCTCTCACTCTCCTCCTAACTTGCCCTCCTACCACTCTCTTCTCAGAAGTAGAGAGAACATTAGATTCCCATGATAGGACCCTACCCTTAGTTTCTTATCATGGAGGAAATGGAAGGGCAGTCTCTAAGCTTTTCTCCTCCTTGTGTGTTGTAGTATTTGAAAAAGGAATTTCTCTAAATATTTGCATGCTTTTATGACACAGACTTAAAAATGAGGAACCTATCTTTTATTTTTACTTTATTTTTACCCCCTCCCACCCTTTTTTTTAAAATCAAGATCCGTTTTTTTTTTTTCCCTTGTCTAAAAATGATCCCTTCAAAAAGTCAGCAAAATATTTTGGCTTTCTTCAGCAGCACGTTGGGCTTCTCTGTTACAAATTGTATAAACATTTTCCAGACAGGGGAATTTGAAGGGCTTAAATTATTTCTCAGATGATGTCTGTAGTGCGGCAGCTTTGCAGTTGCAGAGGGAAGATGGAGGCGAGGAAGCGGCCACTGAAGCACAATGTGTCTGGAATCAGGGGCTATTGAGCTCATGCAAATCTGCAAGGGAAAACATCTTCCTCCTCCATTCTCCACAGTGAGGCCTCTGACGTCCCCAGACCGAGGAGAGACATGCTCTGGATGGATGTGGTCTGTCATTCATACTGAGCTAACATATTTTACTTCCTGAAACCAAACAAATACTGATAAACTACTTCTGTGAGCCTTTAATCAAAATTTCTGCAGAACGCAGTTGGCAACAGAAAGATCAGTCCGTGGAGCCGGAAACCCTTTCATCATCAAATATACAGAAATAATAATTATATTTATCTGTTTGGCTCAGGCTGCACACCAAGATTTACCCTTGCCCTAAGGACATAGAAATCATCAGCCATTGTCATCTCTACAGGAAAAAAAATCCTTAATAACTGAGAAGTTAAATGGTTCTCAATAGTTGTGGAGGTTGAGGAAAAGGAAATAAAAATAATATATTCCATTTAGCATTTTCCTCTGTAATGCTATAATACATTATGTTATGTGTTAACCAATTAGCAGCTCTGATAATGACCCCAAAATCACTAGTAAACATCTAGCTTGCCTCATAATAAAAATTTGATCAGAGAGGAAGGGAGAGAATATCCATAATTAAAATTTCCATTTTATTTAGATCTGTGTATCTTTCTCAATATATTTCAACTCAGTATATTGCAAAAACATTTGAAAAGATAAAAGTAAACTCTAAAAAACATTTTCTGATAGAAATGCAAAAATTGAATCAAAAGTGAAGTAAAATGGGATTTTATGTATGGGACCCGGAAAGTCCGAGGGAAAGAGCAAGAAGACTGAAGGCGGAGATTAAAGCAGGTTAGGATGGATTTGGTCCCGATCATCACTGGAAGCATGTGATACTCATTCCTTCCCATGCTACTTAGGAACCGAGTAGAAAAAACAAGTTAAAAATGGCAATCTGAAGAATAAAAAGTACTTCTTCTCCCTAAGCCATTTCACAAATGGCAGCTACTCTGGCCTGGACAGCGTCTAGGGCTCATCCTTCAAGGTTCCCTCGCCCCCACCAACCCTTCCTTAACAAGCAGAGAAAGCTCTGAATAGGGAAGCTAAACAGCTCTGAGATGGGGACCAAGAGCATCACCTAGGCTGCCTTTTCCAGCTAAGGGGATCCAGCAGGGAGGAGTTTCAGGCTTAGACTATTTTATTTTCCTCACAACAAGAAAACAGAGGCTAGAGATGGCTCCATGTGCCTGCCACGAAGCCCACGGATCTAGATCTGCACCTCCAAAATCAGGTAAAATCTGGCTCCGAGGCAAGCATCTGTGATTCCAGTGCCCCTATCTGGCCACGGAAGGCAGACACGGAACTCAGAAAGCTGGCAGGCCAGTGTGTTGGGCAGGTGCAGAAATAAAGGAGAGAGACTTGGTTTCAAGCAAGATGTAAGATGAGATCCCACATTCCAAAGTTGCCCTCTGACACACACACACACACACACACACACACACACACGGGGGGGGGGGGTTGGGGAGGGAATTAAGCATAGTACTAGTGCTACATTTACTGAAGCAGAACAACCTTTGCAAACAAACACAGGTTCTGAGGAAAGCCTGAATCACCACTGCAGCTTACTTGAGCTGTTTAGCACAGCCTTCTGTCTGCTCCTGTCTGCTCTTCTCTTTCTCCACACAACACTCCGTCTTCTCACTGGGAAAGCGTCCCTTTCCTTTGACAGTGGCCCCTACAACTCTCTGGAGTTGTGGGACATGTCATTATTAAATTAAGACATAAAAGTTAGCCCCCAGACTTCTATCAAAAGAATCTGCAGCATTTGATCTTTAGAATGTTAGTAAAGTGATAAAACAGTAATATTTCTCCTACTTGCTACACTGACTACGGGACTAAAATTCTGTGTGGGTCTCTAAAGTTAGAGAAAGAAAGAGAAAGAGAGTAGAAAAAGGGGAAGACAGGATGGATGAAGGGACTTGGGTGAGGGGAGAGCCAGGAGAGAAGGAAGGAAGAGTGAAGAAAGGAAAGAGGAAAGGATCTTTATAATTTTGGTTAAAATCTTTCCTGGTTCAGCTAGTAGAGCAACCATTCTGAAACTCTTTCTGGCCAAACATTCCCACAGGCTCCATAATAATTACTAAATCTATGGGTCATTAGGGTCTCTTCCTAGAACTTGCTATGTCTACAGTAGCCACACTGTTAATTTAAGAGGACACACATGTGCTTTAATTACATAGCCCTTGAGAGACAACAAAATTTAAGTATCAGGAGCAGAGGCCAGCCAACTGCTGACAGTCTTCCCGATAAAATGTGTTCAGCTCCAGGCTAAAGCTCACTGATTCTTTTCTCTGTGGCATCAAAGTAGCAGTATGAAAACTGCTCCTGGGAATAACGAAACTGCCTCTCTTCACTGAGGAGACAGAGTGAACAAAGCTCATGGACACAGCAAGTCTCATGCCACACTGGGCCACACTGGGCCTTTTGTGTCATTAGAACTGAAGTTGGACCTGAGACGGAGGCAGGGAAAACTCCCGTGGGTTCTGTTCAGCATTCCTGCTTCCCCACTGGGAACACAACCTTGTGGACCAAACCATCATCCCTGGATTTGGTCCTCAGCATGTTTGCTTTCTTAATCGCTGTCATTTTTTATAGAATCTTGAAATAACTGACAAAAATGGATTTTTAAGCTATTCAGCATCCTTGAAATATTCAAGAGTTTGTGAAGAGCATCACTTATGAAAGAACAGCAAAGAAAGTTTCCCTAATTGTAAGGTTATTTCATCTCACACCTAGATTTCCCCACCCATCATCAGGAATCATGTCAATCTCTAAGCGTGCACAGAGGAACTGGTTTAAGACAATTGCTCATCTTACGCTCAGATTGCTAAAATTTTGAACATGTCTCCATGGATCTTGTGTGACTCATATATCCAAGTTGTTTACATCTATCTTTGCCTTCTCAGCCTATGTCCATGAACTCCAAGCTACAAGAGAGGGAAAGGGATAATACTATGTGGTCAGGATTAAAGGTCTAGATCTGGCACAAAGACAGATCTCTGTAGAGGAGATGGCTCACTCAGCCAGGGTAGCCTGTGTCTGTTATATTCATCTTCAGCCTCCACAATGTGCACTTATTGTAACATCAGGAAACACTGTAAATTTAATTGATCTTTATAAATTATTCTGTTTTCTCTTCTTCTTCCTCAAGTAAACGGGAGCTCCCCTCTCCTAGCAAACACCTCCTGTTTCTTTCCTAGCTTGTGTCATTGTACAAAAGTCCACATGTAAGAGCAGACCCAACAATAAAACCAAGTTTTGCAGTGACTAAGGGCCTCCCCTTGTACCATTTCTTTCTAGTATCAATTATTCTGTAAGAGAGTTTGTTAGGCATAATTATAGTGACTTTATAGATGAAAATGCAGAACAACGAAAACTAAGATTTCAAACTTCCTTCTCAGCTTTGCCCCAGGGCTTTGACCATCCTGGTTTCCATGGCGGCCATGCCTGTGCCCTTCCCTGATGCTCCTCCTCCTCACTCCCCTGATCTCCTCCAAGTGCTTTCAGTATACTTCTTCTGGGCGAGTTCATTCTCTTTCCTCCAGAATATCTCATCTACTGACAATCCTATACAAATTGTTACTCCCACTCCCAATTTGGTTTGATATGTCATCTCCACCACAATTTTTATTCACAGCTAATAAGTATTTCCTCTACATAAATCTATAATTCTAAAAGGAGAAGTAGTATTGTCCAGCATTTTTTGATATCCATAAACATCATTCAGGCCATGTGGCATATGCCTATTGGTAATTATTATTATTCTGTGGAGAAGGCGGCAACAGCTTACCACCCACACTTAATGAACAACCCAAGCTCTTCCTAGGGATACCTTTACCTAACAAGCCTTGATGCCTTACAGACAACAGAGCTTGAAGCCAATGTAAGTTTAAGTCAATCTTTAAAGTGTTTTTCTATAAATACAAAGACTTATGAATAATTATACACTTATGCTACAGAAGTGAGAGCAACATCTCATGAATTTATAATAAATTGGGCAATAGTTATTAGCAGACTTTTAGTAATAACTGAAAATAGAATAAATATGGGCACTTAGTGTTATGAATTTTCCTCTTAGCACTGCTTTCATTGTGTCCCATAAGTTTGAGTATGCTGTGTCATCATTTTCATTGAATTCCAGGAAGTCTTTAATTTCTTTCCTGAACAAGTTATCATTGAGTAGAGAGTTTCCATAGGTATGTGGGTTTTCTGCTATTTTTGTTGTCAGTGATGATCTAATAATAATAGGATGCATGAGATTATCTCAATCTTGTAACAGTTGACACTTGCTTTGTGACCAATTATATGGTCAGTTTTGGAGAAGGTACCATGAGGTGCTGAGAAGAAGGTATATTATTTTGTTTTAGGATGAAATGTTCTGTGTATATCTGTTAAATCCACTTTGTTCATAATCTCTATTAGTTTCACTGTGTTTCTGCTTATCTTCTGTTCCCATTATCCATCCACTGATGAAAGTGGCATGTTGAAGTCTCCCACTACCCACTACTATTGGGTGGAGTTCAATGTGTGTTTTGAGCTTTAGTAAAGTTTCTTTTATGAATGTTGGTGCCCTTGCATTTGGGTCATAGATGTTTAGAATTGAGACTTTCTCTTGGTAGATTTTTCCTTTAATCAATATGAAAGTCCAGGTAAATCAAGAACCTCCACCGAAAATCAGATACACTGAATATAATAGCAGAGAAAGGAATGAGCCTCAAACTCACTGGCATGGAAGAAATTTCCTAAATAGACCTCCAATGGCTCAGGCTCTAAGATCAAGAATTGACGAATGGGACCTCATGAAACTGAAAAGCTTCTGTAAGGCAAAGGACATAGTCAATAGGACAAATCAGCAAAGTACAGATTAGGTAAAAATCTTCACTAACCCTAATCTTAGAGAGGGCTAATATCCAAAATATATAAAGAACTCAAGAAGCTAACCTCCAAGAAACCAAACAACCCAATCAAAAAATGGAATATAGAACTAAACAGAGAATTCACAACAGAGGGATCTTGAATGGCCAAAAAGCACTTAAAGAAAGGTTCAAAGTCCTTAGTGATAATGCAAATGCAAATCAAAATGACCCTGAGATTCTACCTTACACCAATCAGAATGGCTAAGATCAAAACCTCAGGTGACAGCACATGTTGGTGAGTAGGCTGAGAAAGAAACACACTCCTCTTGGGATTGCAAACTGGTACAACCACTCTGGAAATCAATTTAGAGGTTCCTCAGAACATCAGAAATAGAAGTACCTAAAGACCCAGCTATACCACTCATGGGCATATACCCAAAAGATGCCCCCCCTTGCCACAGGGGCACATGCTTTACTGTGTTCATAGTGACCTTATTTGTGATAGCCAGATGCTGAAAACAACCCTGATGTCCCACAAAGGAAGAATGAATACAGAAAATGTGGTTCGGTTCATTTACACAATGAAATACTATTCAGCTATTAAGAATAAGGACATTATTAGTTTTGCAGACAAATGGAATTAGTGAATACCATCCTGAATGAGTGTGCTCACTAATAAGTGGATATTAGCTCCCCCCCCCTCAAAAAAAAAGTAAAGAATACCCAGGATACAATCCAGACTCAGGAAGGTTAATAAGCAGAAGGGCCCAAGTGAGAATGACTCATCTCACATGGGAGGGAGAAGAATGTAATCACAAGGTGGGCGACAGGGAGGGAGAAGTCTGGGTGGGAGAGGGAAGGGAAATGGAAAAGGGGAACATGATCAGGTATTGGAAGGGACAGGAGTGAGGTCCTCAGGGCCAGCAGAATGAAGAGAAACAGGCAACCTTAGGAGGCAGGAGGTAGGGGTACTTCTAGAATGTACCAGAGACCAGAGGTGAGAGAGTCTCAGGATTCAAAGGGAGGGACCTTAGATGAAATGCCCAACTGTGGGGAGAGGGAAATTGTACAGTCCACCTCCAGTAGAAAGACAGAGAATCAAGTGGAAGCAAGGATTTTGCCATCTGCACTGACTGGTTTTGTGTGTCAACTTGACATAGGTTGGAGTTATTATAGAGAAAGGAGCTTCAGTTGGGGAAGTGCCTCCATGAGACCCAGCTGTGGGGCATTTTCTCAGCTAGTAATCAAGTGGGGAGCACCCATTGTGGGTGGTGTCATCCCTGGCCTGGTAGTCCTGGGTTCTATAAGAAAGCAAGTTGAGAAAAACAGAGGAAGCAAGTCAGTAAGTAAGGTCAGCTCCTGTTTCCTGACCTGCTTAAGTTCCAATCCTGTCTTCCTTTGGTGATGAACTACAGTGTGGAAGTGTAAGCTGAATAAACCCTTTTGTCCCCAATTTGCTTCTTGGTCATAATGTTTGTGCAGGAATAGAAATCCTGACTAAGATATCATCCCACAGTCAAAAACACTGAGGCAGAATTGTTCTTGGCTAAAAGATCTGCAGGGACAAAAATGGAGAAGAGACTGAGGGAAAGGTGGTCCAGTGACAGGCTCAAGTTGGGATCCTTCTCAAGGGGAGGCCCCAAGGCATGACACTATTACTGATGCTATGGTGTGCTTACAGAAAGGAGCCTAGCATGGCTGTCTTCCAAGAGGCCCAAGAAGCAGCTGATGGAGACAGAGGCAGAGACTTACACCCAACCAATGGACAGAAGCTGGGGACTTGTTTCATTGAACTGGGAAAGTTGTGGAGAAGGGCAATCCTATGGGTAGACCAGCAGTCTCAACTAACCTGGACCTCCAAGATCTCTCAGACACTGAGCCACCATCCAGGCAACAAACACTAGCTGGTATGAGGCTCCCAACACATATACAGCAGAGGACTTCCTGCTCTGGCCTCAGTGAAAGAAGATGCACCTAACCCTTGAGAGACTTGAGGCCCCAGGGAGTGAGGAAGTCTGGCAGGGGGAGGAGCTATTAGCATCCTCTTGGAGATGATGGACAAGGAATGAGATGAGGAACAGTCAAAGGATGGATTAGGAGGGGGATAATGACTGGGCTATTCAAAAAAAAGATTAAAGATAATTTAAAAAAAGAAAGAAAGAAAATAGAATAAATGTGACTCAACTACTGTGAATTTAATTTAGTATTCTATTTCCTTCAATAAAATTAAGAGAAAAAAAGATTTACATGGTCAAACATAATAAATCTGTTTCAAGACTATTGTTATTTTACTTCAGATACAGCATTGCATACAAATAACTATCTATTTTAATTTTTTGAGTCAGTACCCTGGTACCTAGCCTGAAATTTACCCTATAGTCCAGACTTGTCCTAAACAAGTAGCAATCCTCCTGCCTCTCTACCTCTGCCTGGGAGTGCTGGGACACAGCTTCCAACTATTTTTTGACATTCCATCTACTTACAATGCTTGTTATCCAGCCCTTGAGTTGTCTTATCTCAGCTTTAAAACAGGAATGAAAGAAACATTAAAGTGTTTGTGAACTGGGTAGGTTTCTAGTTAAAGGACATGAGCTAAATACTTTTTTTCAAGAATTACACTGCCTCATATAGTGAATATGCCTGAAGTATGAGAACATATTGGAACAGTTAGTTAAAAAAAAAAAAAAGCTATATTCCTTCAAGTTGCCAGTAGACTTTGTGGTTGGTCAGGAAAACACACAGCCTCTGAGTGAGGGCAGCTCTAATTTTCCATGCTGTACAGAGTGGGGAAGCTGGCTAGTGTAGGAGAGAAACATGTGGGTGTCGTTTCTACGGAGCTGAGTGAGATAAGCATTTATATATGCAGCAGCATTTCACCTAAGGTTCATGAAGGGCTTGTGTCCACTGACACAAAGAGTGTCCCCACCCCCCAAAGAGATGGAAATGGTAAGACAATGTACAGCACAATACAAAAGCTAGGTGTTTTCAAGCTATTCAGAACATTTATACTAATTATATTCACAAGGAATCTTTGATTATTTTGGTTCCCTCAGTAACACTACTAGGAGATCCTGGAAGAAGTGAAGGACATAAAAGCAAAGTTTGATTACATCACCAGACATCAAGTTTACTAAAAGAGTGACCCTGGTAGACTATTTAACTGAAGTCAATAAGTTTAACTTCTCTTTCCAAATCTCCCCTTTTGACTCAATAAAAAATGGAGAAGGTATAGTTTATTTTCAAAGAAAAGAAAACCACATTTTCAGGAAGTAGATGGCAAAATATAATTTAACCCCTATAAGTATTTTTTGGTATCTTTTTAAGGGGGAAAGGAAGGGTCGGTGAAATATGACTGCAATTGTTGGTGCATGATTGTAGCAATACTTTCAAGACATTTTGTTAAGACAAGAAAAGCCTTATGTTCTTTGATAAAAGAATGTGTGTCATGTGAATGATAGTGAACCCTAACAGTACAGAGGCTTTGGGGGAGAAAAGGGAACATATATTCATAGGTCATGTGCTGGGTCAGAGAACCATGCAGAAGGAGAAAACTAAATAGCCATGTATCACAATGACCACACAGGAATCTTCAAAGTGCTCCTCATTCCCGCACCATACATCTGTTAGCTTTTAAAAACCAAACAGTTGTATATACAAATTTCCATACCAATACACTAACATCATAAGAGTTAATTTTAAAAGAAACATGGTTCATAAAGTCCATGTTACTTGAGACCCACAGAATGAATATTTGCAGAGCGCATGGCACTAAGGGAGGGAATTGTCTGCTAAAGTAATATGGATGCCACTTGAACACCCATTTCCAGGTATATTTTCACTTGTGTTTCACAAGGAAGTCGTTGAAATAGAGGCAGGCACAATTCATTGGACAGTGTCCATTATAAGTGATGCCAACCAATTCACACTTTCGTATTTCCCAAACCAGAAGCTTTGTGTTCGCATCATCTGGACAGCCTGTGGTTCTATTTCTCACACTACACAATGCTAGCTAGTTATGCTGCTTTCATTTTTGAATCAGTGTTTTCCTCAACTGAGGTGCCCTTTGTCCACACAACACCTAACAGAAAATAGACAAGCAGTTTGTGAATTTAGCCACCACCCTTTTCTCAAGCTGGCTGTAGCAGAGAAAAAAGTTGGTAATCAATTTCAAGAAATACCTGTTGGCTGTCTCTGTGTGGGCATATGAGAAACTCAAGAGAAGATCATTTTTCAGTCAATATGTACACCAGTGGGGACATCAAGCTCAACAAAAGCATGGCTAAACAAAGTATCATTATGGATATCAGCTTACTTGTCAATCATAATGGAGGGTAGATTTTAGAACAGGGTGAGAAAGAGAGACAATTGCACAGACAATTGGAGAAGAGATAACAGAATGTGGAGTGGATCCATGAGCCAACACTTCAAGGAGCAGATGGAGTTAAAACCAGGCTTTGAAACATGGCAAATGTTCATACAGATAGAAACTCAAAGGTGAAGAAAGCAACCATTTATTGAGAGCCTGACAGGAGACAAGTTGTGCTAAGTCAGTGTAATTATTCTTAGTTCATAACTGAGAGATATGGGGCCAGGAGAGCTTTCAGTTTCCTAGAAACAAATCTGTATCAATTGGTATAGGTTGGATACAAATCAATGTCTAATCCTAGTGTCTGACTTCTTCAGGATTTAGGAAAAGGAAGAGTGTAGGGGGAGTGAGAACCATGGTTGGTAGAGACAGTTGGAAAGTCTGCTGAGTTGCACAAGTGATGTCTTTGAGGCACAGTGGGTACCAGTTTTTCAGATTGGTAAAGTGATGTGATCTCAAGAGAAAAGTAGTCAGGGCAGAATTCCTCTTGCGCAAGGCTCATCTGCCATGACCTTGGTAGGTTATCATTGGAGGACTGGTTATTCTGATCTGTAGAAGGTGGAAATTCATGCTACCCATCTCACAATGCTACTGCAAGGATTAACTGCAAATAAAAGGATACTGCAAATAAAGATCTTAGTAACTGGAAACAGATAGACTTCTAATAAACACTAGGAGCATAGGGGCATAAGAGAGTATCAGAACCAGCACTACTAGAGTTGGCACTACTTTTCTTTTATTTCTTCTTGGATCATGTGCTTGATCACAGCAAGTATTTGCAGGTTCAAAAGTGGATCCTTGTTCATCATTATTTTGCTTCAATAGCATTGTAATAATACTGCACAGATATGTGTTCAATATAAAGATCATAGTGACCTAGGATTCTGGTTCCTTTAAGGAATTATGCTACAGCAAATCATTGTCATTGAGCTAATGCATACTGTAGTAACAAGTTAATTCCTGACATACATCACTCATTCCATATCAAGAGGACATCCTTCAACCTGGGCCCTTCTGCCCCTTTGTGCTTTGAATGATTCTCTCCCAAATGACTCAGAAATTATGGTTACTTTTATCCTGTAATTTTCCATCCTTCTGATACACAAATGAAGAAAGGGAGAGAAGAAGGCAGTAAAGAAAAGAACAGAGGCACACAGAAAATGCAAGGATGGGGAAAACTACCTATTTTTTACTGCTTTGGGCTGGAAGTTACATTTCATTCCCATTTATGTCCTTTTGGTATTAGTCTCATAAACATATTCAAGGAAATTCTGAGCTACATGATAAAACAACTAACATTCTTTCCTATGCCTTATCACAGTATAATCACTAGGTCTGTGTTAAAGATCTCTGAACCAAAGTACAGAATGGAATCTTGCAGACTGTGGGATTCAGACTTGAGCCCTATTTTACAGGTATTGGATATTCCTGAAATGATATGGGCAGAGTATATAAGAAGATCCTGGGTTATAGAAAACACTTTCAACAAACAACTTTAAGAAAGACCCTTAGTCACTTCCTAAAATGTGTTATGAAGAGAAAAATTACAAAATCTTTTGAAGAACCTGACCAAAAAGTTGAAAGGATTCATTTGGTGAATGCAAAAATGTTACTATAGTACAGTCTAAGAAATGGTGTAAGACCTAGATGCCTGCTCATGCTAATGATTGGAGGGGCTGGAATATTACCTCAGCTCATTAGACAAGAGTTCATACTTGTGTTCAGGGCCCACGTTCAGTTTCCAGCACACACATCCAGTGTTCCTTATGTATCGGTAACTCTACCTGTATGGGCTCCAGTTCCCTTCTA